>NW_015624545.1:16460-22877 GCF_001515625.1 Sinocyclocheilus rhinocerous | reverse complement strand
TGGATGCAATGTGTTCATTGTGTTATAAATCATCATACTCTTAAAAGCTATAACCACAAATAAGTAAATATAATATATTAAAACTGTTCTTATGAATATTCATGAGATGATACAACATATTATAAGGTTTTTTATAATGCATTATACATTCATTATAATGCCTTAAGAATACCCTTATAATGTATTATAAATACGGGCTTCATATAAAGTGTTACCGACATTTTGTGTGATTTATAGACAGCTGTGTGTTTACGCTCCTATTAGCATTGCGTTTTTGGCACTTTTCATGAATAGAGTGCAATATGAGTGTCTGAAACTCAAAACAAAAATGAAAAGTAGTCAGATCCTCAGTACCACTGACAAACATATAAAATGTGTGGCAAGTACTGCCGCTCCATAGTATAAACAGAGTACATGCGATCGCGAATCTCGAAAGTGAAAGTGAAACTAAAAGCGATCATGCATTCAAAAGCACGATGCCAGTTTCAATGCCAGGTATAATAGCGGCTCCCTGATGCCGAAATATGTAGTATAATTACATAAATATATAACTGCAAGGAAAAATATTGAAATATATACTTTCCTCCCATCTCGTAGTTTAACTTTCAGAAAATGTTGGTAGATTAATCTAAATTTTTTTTTTTTTTTTTTACCACTACTGTCAAAAATAATTGATAATTAGCATAACGTTTGGATAGGTGGTATGGTTCTGTTATGGGCAAAAACACCCTGCCCATCCATGCAGCATTGGATGGATGAGAGCACAGAGTGCGGCAATATAATCCCCCGGGTAACAGAAACAAAAATAAAAATATATAAGAGATATCACTGATCACACATTTTTTAAAGAATGTAATGACTTAAATCCAGATAAATGACACTCTGATATTGAAAAGGAACATTTGAAGCCAAGTCCCGAATGTGGATGAAAGTAGGAGTTAGATGGAGGAGGGTAGTTAACTCCTGTAATGTGTTTAAGTTTAATGCATTTTTTTTTTTTTGCAATATATTGATTTAAATGCATTAGGATGATCACTATTTGAATATATTTACACATTAGTAAAACCTAGATGTTGCAAGTAAAATATTTATTTAAACTTGCAGGAAGGCATTGCAAGTCTGTACATTCTCAACAAATTTATTTGAGCTTATCTTCTATAAACTAAGAATAATCCATTAGAAAACAACTGAAACCTTTTCCACTTGTTTTTGTCCTTTGTTGTAGATGTATTCGTTCCAGTGTGTGGTATATACATATATATATATATATATATTAGTGCTGTCACAGAGATTGCAGAGAGAACAGAGACTCGCGTTGCGTTTTCAGTGAATTATTCATTCCAATGTGTTTGGCTTTTAAACACAAGCTCTGTCATATTCTGTGAGTGTCTCTGAAGAGTGACAGTGTGAAGTACAGACTGAACGGATTGTCAACACATCCCACCGCTGTATGACTAGATGAGACGCAAACTACGGTTTCTCGACTGGATAACCAGTCTCGCTAGTAAAGTTTTGATGGATGAAGACTGCAATCAAGGTAAAGACGATTGCGGTGGCGTACAGGAGTCGTACAGTACAGCAAGCACGTGTGAGTCCGTTATAATTATGCGTGTATGAGTGCTTTTGACGCACTGATCGCACATTATATTTATATACAGGCACAGACATTTCCGTACATTCACGTTGTTTCCACACACATTCACGATAAAGTGTGGATTTGTAATGTTTATGTTGCTGTGTTTAGTTATACGGAATGGATCCGTGTACTGTAGTAGATATATATATGCAGTCAGCAGGCAATTGGTTTAGTTTTTTTTGGCATCCCCATGTGGTCCTCTTCGGTATCGCAACTTGACTTCTCTAAAATGTAAAAAATCTCTTTGCTGTTGCACTGTACACATACTATTCAAATCAGAAAGAATTTTTTTTCTTTTTTTTTTCTTTCATATGTGCTTATATGGGCTCCTTATATCATTTGGTTCTTTGGTGTCCTTTTGGAGTTTCTAAGTGTCCTTTTTTGGAAAGACATCTAAATTTATCTTGAAAAAAGCTTGCAGAAAATACAGATTTTTGAGAATCACCCTTCAATCTTTTGGTTTACTTTGCTGGATATAGCAAATGATGACAAGATAAATGGTCTATGCTTAATTTCATGAAGTGTGCGATTAATCGTGATTAATCACAGAAAAAGGGTGTGATTAATCAGATAAAAAAATTTAATCGATTGACAGCCCTTAATAGATGGCTGACTTTTCCATTTGTTGACACGGCATGGTTAGATTCAGATGGTAAATATCATATATTATGTTGGGTGTCCATATTAGAGATAATCACCATGTTTAGAATGAAACCATCATATTTAAAAACATGATATTAATCATATATCATATATATCATATAATAAAATATAATTTATTGTTACTACTGTAAATATATATTCAATTATTATTGGATCTCCTTCAATACTTTCAGAATCTTTACTTATGAAAATGATTTTGTTTCTGTATTTTAAAATATAATTTTTTTATATTAACATTTTAATGACAGTATATTTATTGAACAAAATAAGCAGAAAATAGTACAAACTTTGCTAAAGTGATTGTTTTTTAACAAGTATTAACTTAGACATTATTTAAAAAAAAAACATTATTTTAGCTGAAGTATTTGTATCAATACTGTGTGCCTTTTACCCCATGCTGGTGAGCCATTTAGCCCGTGTGTAGGGTAAAAGGTCTTGCCACCTCATACATGTATAAGATTTTTAAACAAAATAAACAACTTGAATGATTTATTTTCACACAAAATATGTTGCTCCATTAATGTTCAACACCTACCAGGATTATGAAGATGAAACAAGGGTGGGCATTTCAGCAAGACAATGATCCCAAACACAGCCAAAGAAACTCTCAATTGGTTTCAGAGAAAGAAAATAAAGCTGCTAGAATGTCCCAGCCAATCACCTGACTTGAATCCAATAGAAAATAAGAACTGAAGATCAGTTCATAGAAGAGGCCCACAGAGCCTTCAAGATTTGAAGACTGTGTGGAAGAATGGACCAAAATCACACCTGAGCAATGTATGCAACTAGTTTCTCCATACAGGAGGCGTCTTAAAGCTGTCATTACCAACAAAGGCTTTTGTACAAAGTATTACACTTTCTTCATGTGTTCAATACTTTTTCCCTGTGTCATTCCATTTTATTACACATAACTTAATTTCTGAACTTTTTTGTTTTGTTTTTTTATTTGTATGTATGGATTACTTAGGTTGTTACCGACATTTGGTGAAAATTTCAAGTCAACAGCACCTTTAGAAATATATTTACTGAGAAAAATGGTAATGTGTTCAATACTTATTTTACTCGCTGTATATGTATTAGTGGTGTCAAAATTAGCGCGTTAATGCAGGCGATTCGTTTTTTCAGTTTAACGCGTTAAACATATTTAATGCAGGGGCAGGGCTAGGTTTGGCCTAGCAAAAAATAAAGAAAAATAAGAAAAAGTTCTGCAAGCAGCAATTACCGAGGTTTAAACATTCTAAAACCTTTGAGCAATTATAGACATTTTAAGATTATTTTACCCAAAGGCTGATGATAAATCATAAATAAAATCACCAGTAATATTATTTAATGATGTATCACTTTTGACCAATAGGTGGTGCAATATATTTTTGCCTCAAGGTAAAAATACAACCCCAAAAATTTTTGAGTACCTTCAGTACATGGAACAGAGGACACATACCGAGTTTTGTAACAATATGCATTTGTAAAATATAGCATTTGAAGAAAAAAAATTCTAAATGGCAGACTCCCAAAATGGCCAACATGGGAAAAACAGATACCATTCAACTCAGTATGCTGGTCCAAAAGACCAAAGAGACCACTCTTGTGGTTTTTGTCCAAACTGTTCGAAAGTTTGAAGCAAAGAGACTGATATCTCCTGATCACTTGGTGACACTATGCCAAAATTCTGCAGGAAACTTCAGGTCATGGTTGTGATTACAAATTCCAAGTTAGGTCTGAATACAGTAAAGCATAAAGAGCAGAACAAGCCTCATGCCCACTTAGATGAACGCTTTGTCAAATTCATTTACGCGTTGTTCAAGAATGGCTGGGTCAATCAAAAGGCTTTTGATAACTTTTTAATAGGACCGTCTGAAGATGATCTGTTTCGATTTTGGTGAAAATTGGATGAACTGTCTAGGATGAGTTTGAAAAACTAGTTTTTTGTTTTTTTTTTACATATCAAACATTTCATGAAAAGTTTGATTGAAAGCAAAATGAGGAGATCAAAATGAGGAAATCTAATACATGATATGAATATTGTGTATATGTGTGAAACATTACAATGTATAAGAGGCATAAAACACTATAGCACCACCTGGTAGCCGATTTCTTTCAAATTTTTCACAGACTTCTAGGGCCATGAGTCGAACAGGCACACCAAGTTTTGTTCCGATCAGCCTCCGTTAACCTTGTCCATCGGACTAACAAGTGTGCAGTTACAGCAATTTTCATGTTTTGTTTCCATTTCATAGCACCACCAGGTGGTCAAACTCCCTTTTTTTTTTTTTTTGCTGTGACCTCAGATTGAGCTCATTCATACGTATTTAGAATTTGGTGAAAATATCTCATACAAATCAATAGTTACAGCCATTTTAGTAAACTTCAAACATTTTGGCATCCTGTTGCAACCAACAATGGAACCTCAACTGTGTATTAAAATTTGTGCTATTCAGACTCCAGAGAACTTTTCTGCCCTGGTTTGGTTCTGATCGGGCAAAAAATCTAGGACTAGTTCACAAAAGTATGTTTTACGAGAAATTAAAAATGGCAGAAACATTTTAATGACAGAGATTAAATTGGCCATTTTGTTTGTCTGGAGCCAAGGATTCCAGCGATAAAATTCCAATTTCAGTGATAAGACACTTAAATCTACAACAAATGGTCTAGGATTTATGAACGGTTTCACGTTTTTGAATGATGTAGTGCCTCCTATTGGACAACTGGGGTGAATCTTTGCCAGTGTCTCTCCAAATTGAGCTGTACCATTTGGCCAGGTTTTAAGTCGCTAGGCCTTACAGGTTATTCTGCCCGATCAGTTTTTGGGCAGATTAATAATAATAATAAATATAGCTGCAAGCAGCAATTAAGGGGCCAAGCACAAGAGGCAAAATGAAGAGCTAAGCATGGCATGGAGCATCAGACCACCTGCAACAATGAGTAATTAAAGCCATTTTTAGGATGATTTTAGTCCAAATGGATGAAAAATTATAAATATAATCACTAGTAATATGATTTCCTGGTTTATCACTTTTGGCCAATAGGTGGCACCGTTATCAAATTGTTATGGTGTGGTCAGTGTGAAGAGAAAGTGACACAAAAAGTTTGGTGTTAATATGCCAAAGAACTGCAGAGTTGCAGCCTCAGTATAAGCTTGGCATCATGCCAACAATTTTGGTCTGAATACAACAAAGCGTTGGAGAAATTTTAGTAATTTTACAGTGCGTTTGGTCTCGTACTGTATCGCGTACCTTGTCAGTGTCGTGCGCTTTGCTTGGCCATTTGTTGGGATAAACAGGAAAGTGTGTCCAGCTGAATTCAATTTGAGTTTTGTTAAACTAATTAAAAAGAAGCTTAGTTTACCGCGGAAGCGGCCGCGGCTGCGGTCGTGTGAAGACCGAAGAGTGTAAAGACCATCGACTCTACCGTGCGACTCCACCGGGCAGGGACACCGGCAAAGGACATAAGTATCGCTTTTTATCTCTCCTCTTTCCACTTCTGTTTCAGGTTTTTATAAACTATTTCTTACTATGTGTCAGTAAGTTGTTGTTATTTTAGCATGTGTGTTTGCCTCAGTGTTATTTTTTTAGGATTACTGATGAACTAATGTACTTTGATTTGTATTAGTTATCTATTTTAGTTTTAGTTACAGTTGTAGTCATGTTGTCATTTTATTAGTTTTTTTATTATGTCTATATAGGCTTTTTATGAAGTTTTAGTTTTATTTAATTTGAGTTATTTCAGTACTTCAACATACAAAATGGAAATGAAATAATATATACAGTATATATTTAATGTATATGTATATGTGTGTGGCAATGCTATCGAGCGGACAGAGGTCACGTCGAGGGAGGTAAGACCCGCGGCGGGGGGCTTTGTGTTTACATCAATGATGCGTGGTGCCGCGATGCTGTTGTGGTCTGCAAACACTGCTCACCCCTGGTGGAGTTTATGATTATTAAGTGCCGGCCGTTCTATCTACTGAGGGAATATACAGCCATACTGCTTGTTGCTGTATACATTCCTCCCAGCTCCAACAACAACAACAGGAGTGAGGCACTGAATGAACTGTACCAGCACATCAGTGAGCAGCAGACAGCCCACCCAGATGCTTTTCTCATCTTAGCTGGGGATTT
>NW_015624545.1:12096-16446 GCF_001515625.1 Sinocyclocheilus rhinocerous | reverse complement strand
GTGCCTCAGACCACATCACTGTCATGCTAATGCCTGCATACAGACCGCTCGTTAAAGTCACCAAACCAGTTCACAAACAAATACAAGTATGGCCGGAAGGGTCATCAGAGGCTCTTCAAGTCTGATGTTTAAGCAGGCTGCCACATACAATAACTCCACAGACCTCCAAGAGTACTCTTCAAAGCGAAATAAGCATTAATTGGTTGTGTTTGGTTATTTAAAAAGGGGCAGTAGCAATTCTAAGTATTTTTGTGCAGCAGTATGCATAGCTATTCAGATCACAATGTTAGCAAATGTTATAGCAAGCATAGCAAATTCAGATGCAAGGTTAGAAATAATATCACCAGCAGCATGCATAGCAAGTCATATTATTGTTGCTAATATAGCAGCGGCAACAGAAAGCGCTTTAGTTGCATTAAATTTTAGTGATTACTCATGGAGGGTAAAATAACTCTTTAAAGTGCAATATGCATTTATTACTTTGCTTATTCAACAGGGCTTACAGCAGGTTTCGTGCAGCAGCAGTAGATTATGCTTCGCAAATTCTGATTAAATATTACAACCGCAACAGCTAGCACAGTAAATTCCTTCTACAACATTGTGGATATCATTAACAGCAATAGCATGTACTTCAACTCCATATTAAAATGTTAGTGAATATTATCAATAGCAGCAGTAGCAGAAGTTTTGTTGCGTTCGCCGCGTCGCACGGCATACATTGCGGACATCTTTACCTATCGTAATCTATTGATTTTGTCATGTTGTGCCGCTCGCGTCTGGCGTAGACACCGTGTTAGAGTAAAATAGGCATTCGCCTAGCTACTTATATACCTAATTATATCTCTCAGCTCTCAGTAGTTCAGTCTCTTGTGCAGTAGCAGCAGCTTGCATAGGCATTCAGTCATCAAGTCTATTGATTTGGTCATATTGTGCCGCTCGCGTCTGGCGTAGACACCGTGTTAGAGTAAAATAGGCATTCGCCTAGCTACTTATATACCTAATTATATCTCTCAGCTCTCAGTAGTTCAGTCTCTTGTGCAGTAGCAGCAGCTTGCATAGGCATTCAGTCATCAAGATTTTTCTCAGCAGCAGCATGCACAGCATTTCTATGTTGCGCACAATTAATATAAAAGCAGACAACTGCATTTAAATAAAGTCATTGTAGTGACTTGCTCAAGACCATCTTGGAACGAGCCATGCATTTAGCAATGATGTGTTCATACAATGCAAACTATATTGTTCTTAATATGCAATATAAATATTTTAAATGATCAAAATAAATGAGCAGCTGCTTTTGAGGCAGAATTAGTCCTGGGCATATGACACCACAACTACAGGGTGTACAGTGATTTATTCTTTCGCCAAATATTTTGTTGGCTTATTAATAAGTTAAAGGTAAGTATTTACATTGCAGTAACGTTAATGAATGTTAATGGAAAAAAAAAATTACAACACTTGAATGACAAATTTAAAACTATTTGCTCAGGCCGCACGAGCCTGAGTCAGGTGGTTGCTGGGGCTTACTTCATCTATCAGCCTGCAGTGTGATTCCTGTTTGTTAATAAAACGCATAGTGTGCGTTTCTACCTAGGTACGTTTGAGCTATTGGCTCAGACACACATAGTTATTTAGGTCATTAGTTAAATAAACCTAAGGGTACAGCACCCAGGTTCACATTGTTAAGCCAGTAGTTAATTTATCTGGGCTCCATTAGCCCAGAAACACATTTAACTCAGGTCACTAGTTTAAGCTATCTGGTCAACCGATCAGGTACACACAGCAATAGTTCACTAGCGTTAAGCCATTCGGCAAAGCCGGCCCAGGCTCACATAGATAGCAAACACACGGTCTCACGGCTCTCCGGAGTAGCAGCAGCACATGTCTTGGCAATAGATCTGCTTGTTCTGGGGCGTTTTATCTTTTATATTTCTTCTGCCTTATAGGGATGATTTTAAGCATATTATTGTATAGCAGCAGCATACATATTTAGTTGTTTTGTTTTCTTCTTCCAGCTTTGTTGGGGGATTTTTTATATGCTATTTGTGCCAGCAGCAGTATGTCGTAAATACTCACGGCACCATATCGCCATATGCATTGGCAGTAGCAAGTTCCTGTACTTGCTTGCAGCAGCAGCAATAATCTACAACTACAGCAATAACCAACAGCAGCAGCAATTCAGCAGCAGCGTAGCAGATCTATTCCGCCAAGACCAAATACATTAACATTGTCATATCCATCACCATGCTAAAATCTTCAGAGAGTTGTCATGATTGAAATAGAGTTAGGTCCATATATATTTGGACACTGACACAATTTTCATAATTTTGGCTCTGTATGCCACCAGAACAGAATTAAAAAATAAAACAATCAAGATGAAATTTAAAAGTGCAGACTTTAAGCTTTAATTCAAGGGGTTGAACAAAAATATAACATAAAATGCTTAGGAATTGCAACCATTTTTATACACATTCACCAATTTTCAGGGGCTCAAATGTAATTGGACAAATAAATATAATCATAAATAAAATGATACCATGCTCAGTTGGGTTGAAATCAGGAGATTGACTTGGCCATTGCAGAATATTCCACTTTTTACCTTCAAAAACTCCTGGGTTGCTTTTTGCTGTATGTTTTGGGTCCATCGTCCATTTGTACTATGAAGTGCCGCCCAATCAACTTTGCTCCATTTGACTGAATCTGGGCAGACAGTATATCCCTATACATTTCAGAATTCTTCCGGCTGTTTTTGTCTTCTGTCAGATCTTCAGTAAACATCAGTAACCCAGTGCCACTGGAAGCCATGCATGCTCATGCCATCACACTGCTCCACCGTGTTTCACAGATGATGCTTTGGATCATGAGCTGTTCCAAGCCTTCTCCATACTTTTTTCTTCCCGTCATTCTGGTACAGGTTGATCTTAATTTCAGCAGTCCAAAGAATGCTTTTCCAGAAGTGGTCTGGCTTTTTTAGATGTTTTTTGTCAAAGTCTAATCTGACCTTGTTTACACCTTGCGGTGAACCCCCTCTGTATTTGCTCTCGTGAAGTCTTCTCTTGATTGTAGACTTTGACAGTGACACGCCTACCTAGCAGGATGTGCGATGTTTACTATACTGATCGTTATATTCACACAGACACCGTGTCTACACCGGACGCGACAGTTGTTGTGTCGCACCACCCTTGCAACAGCTCAAGTCTTCTACACTGGACACGACAAAGCGACCGTTGCAAATCAATTGAACTTTGTGTCAGTTCATCATAAATAAAATGCAGCAGCAGTTTACTGTCGGGGATTTGTCATGTTGCGCCGCTCGCATCCGTTGTGGACACGGTGAGAGCCACGCAGATGCACGTGAACACCGAATTCCGTTCACTTCCGCATCTGTTTGTGCCTGAAATGATACATACGCGCGAAATTATGTCAAAATGCATGTCTGCAAGTATCCTTGTAAACACAGTTGCTTATGGCTTAGGTAAAGGTGAACAATTGAGAAAGAAAATGGATGTTTAATAGTATATTGGTTCACAGCAGTTTAATGTTCCTGTTGTATTCTTTGTCATGGATGTTAATCAAACAACAAAACAGAGAAAAATCACTTTTGCAGCTTTAACACAGATTTATTCGATTTAATTTATACAGTGAAGAATATGCAGTTATTTTACATTTGATTATTCAATTTCTGTACCTGAATACTGTTAGACTTACCTGAAAAATATAAAGCACTGTTTATTTCATTTGTATCTTTGTTCTATTATATTTACCTATGCTTGTAATTTGTTTATTTTCTATGCTGATTTACTCACCTACAAAATCACCCCAATCATTGATTTTTTTTCCCCAAATAGAGCAATTCAAGTCATCTGGGGTCTCATTTATAAAACTCTCCGTAGATTTCATCCTAAATATCGTTTCATCCTATACGTAGGCACAAAAGCTAGATTTTGCGTATGCTCAAAAGTTTTCAGATTTATAAAACCATGCGTACACCAGAACCTGTGCAAAGATCCCTTCATAAATCCCAGTCAGGGGAAGATTGTGCGTACTTGCATCTCCACCCCGACTCCTCCCCGAAATCACCATATATGGAGCTTACAATGCCTAGTTTTACTATGCACAACCTCATGTGCATATAATTTCTATGCATATTCCCATCCATGTGACACCATGTTTAACACCGTCAAAGATAAAAGACATTAAGGAAATATGAGATACGGACTATAAATCCCATTTGTGCCATACACATTCATTTTTATTGCTAAAACTCATCCGGTATTCTTGTTATAGTATATTGTTTTAGAATAAATATATCAAATATCCATTAAAAAACTGTTTAAAATAGTTCTCAGAAAA
>NW_015624545.1:5379-10458 GCF_001515625.1 Sinocyclocheilus rhinocerous | reverse complement strand
TGACAAAGTATTTTAAAAAGGAAACGTGCAAATCTTACCGTTTTCTTCAAGTTGGATCCTTCAAATACAGTGGTATTTTTCATAATGTTGTGGAGATGCCTTCACACGACATCAACACCTCCGTGCAGCTGTGGTTGTACAGTAAGCCAATGCTTACCAATGTCCTATTCAAACCGGACAGTAGACCGTTCCACCGAATCCAGCAGTGTCCGCCACAATATTGAAGTAAGTGCGCATCATTGATCATCGTTTTCCTCCATTAATGAGAGTGGAATATTTAATGTAAATGTATATGATGAATGAAAACAGTTTAAAATCATTGTTTACTTCATTACTTTTCTTTCTCCAGGCAAAAAAGTCAGTACGCATAGGTCAGAGGTTGCGTGCAGGTGCGCAAATTTTCCTGTCAAGTTTGTTTTTTATAAATCCCACCTTTTGCGTAGGAAGTGGCGTACGCCTCTTTCAGGGCAGGTTTTGTGTGTACGCAACAGTTATAAATGAGGCCCCTGGTGATTTTTTTTTCATATCCCAATATATATTGCAGAAAAACAATATATCGCAATGTGAGTTTTTTCCAGTATCGTACAGCCCTAGTTGAAGGTGATGGTCCTTCATCCAACAAGAAATGTCTGTTAGACAAGCTGAGATGCGAGCAGCTATCGTCGGATCATCAGGATGGAATGAGAGGTAGAGTTGAGTGTCATCAGCATAGCAGTGATATGAAAAGCCATGTTTCTGAATGACAGAGCCTAGTGATGCCATGTATACAGAGAAGAGAAGTGGTCCAAGAACTGAGCCCTGAGGCACTCCAGCAGTGAGATGGAATAGGATCAAGCGGACAAGTAGTAGGATGATTAGAAAGGATGAGTTTGGAGACTTCTGCCTCAGAGAGTGAAGAGAAGGAGGTGAATGAATGTATGTTTGCTGTTTAGATGTGCTTGACAGATTGTGGAGTGGAAAATTGTGCACTGATGATTTTAAATTTATTAATGAAGAACGTGGCAAAGTCGTGAGCTGTTAGAGTTGATGAAGGAGGGGGAGGAGGAGGACAAAGGAGGGAGGAAAATGTTTTAAAGAGCATGCAAGAGGTAGACGAATTGTTAATTTTATTATGATAGTATGTCCTTTTAGCAGTGGAGACATTAGCAGAGAATGAAGAGAGGAGTGACTGATACAGTGGGGAAAATATTTATTTGATCCCCTGCTGATTTTGTAAGTTTGCCCACTTTCAAAGAAATAAAGGGTCTCTAATTTTTACTGTTGGTTTATTTTAACGTATGGAGACAGAATACCAATCAAAAAATCCAGAAAAAACACATTATATAAAAGTTAGAAATAAGTATTTGATCCCCAAGCAAAACATGACTTAGTACTTGGTCCAGAAACCCTTGTTGGCAAGCACAGAGGTAAGATGTTTTTTGCAGTTGGTCACCAGGTTTGCACACATCTCAGGAGGGATTGTGATCCACTCCTCTTTACAGATCCTCTCTAAATCCTTAAGGTTTCTTGGCTGTCATTTGGCAACTCGAAGTTTCAGCTCCCTCCACAGATTTTCTATAGGATTGAGGTCTGGAGACTGGCTAGGCCACTCCATGACCTTAATGTGCTTCTTCTTTGTTGCCTTGGCGGTATGTTTCGGACCCATCCATGACCCATCTTCAGTGTTCTGGCTGAGGGAAGGAGGTTCTCGTCCAAGATTTTACAGTACATGGCCCCGTCCATTTGCCCCTCAATGTGGTGAAGTCATCCTGTACCTTTAGCAGAAAAACAGCCCCAAAGCATGTTTACACCTCTGTGCTTGACTGTAGGGATGGTGTTCTTGGGGTTCTTTGGCAAACTTTAAACAGGCCTGTACATGTGGCTTCTTGAGCAGGGGGACCTTGCGGGTGCTGCAGGATTTCAGTCCATTGCGGCGTAGTGTGTTACCAATGTTTTGCTTGGTGACTATGGTCCCAACTGCTTTAAGACAATTAACAAGCTCCTCCCGTGTAGTTCGGGGCTGATCCCTCACCTTTCTCATGATCATCCTTACCCTGTGAGGCAAGATCTTGCACGGAGCTCCAAACCAATGCCGATTGATGGTTGTTTTGTATTTCTTCCATTTCCGAATAATCACATGGGGATCAAATACTTATTTCACTCATTGAAATGCAAATCAATTTCTAACCTTTATATAATGTGTTTTTTTCTGGATGGTTTGGTTGATATTCTGTCTCTATCCGTTAAAATAAACCTACCATACAAATTACAGACCCTTCATTTCTTTGTAAGTGGGCAAACTTACAAAATCAGCAGGGGATCAAATAAATATTTTCCCCACTGTATACATTATTGTCAGTAAGATTTTTTGATTTGCGCCATACCCTTTCCGCAGCCCTGAGCTTAAAACAATGTTTGCGGAGAACATCAGACAGCCAAGGGGCAGAAGGGGTGGTATGGGCTGACCTGGAAGACAAGGGGCAGAAAGTGTCTAAACAAGATGTAGAGATCAAAAGAGGCAAACAGAGTTTAGAAGTCTGCAGCCTACCCCTGATCTAGGTGGATGTTGAAGTCTCCAAGCATAACTAGGGGAGTATCATCAGGAAAGGTTGAGAGCAGCACATCTAATTCATCCAAAAAGTTACCTTGTGATCCTGGGGGTCGATAAACAACTACAAAATGGATTTTAAATTGTGGGTAATAGTGACTGAATGTGATTCAAAAGAGTTGTTAATACCCAGAGAAGGTAAAGGAATACATTTCCAATCATTAGAGATAAGCAGGCCAGTACCTCCACCTCTTACAGTCAGACGTGGAGTGTGGGAAAATTAGAAATTATTGGAGAGTGCTGCAGGAGTAGCAGTGTCCTCTGGTTTGATCCACATCTCTGTCAGGGCCATGAGGTTTAGTCTTGAATGACTAGAAACATATGTAATGAAATCTGCTTTGTTTACAGCAGACTGACAGTTCCAGAGACCAATAGAAAAAGAAAGTAGTGTATTAGCAGACAGGCAAAGTGTGCAGGTTGTTAGGATTGTGCAGCCTATAGTGTGTGATGTGTGGTTTGCGAGTTGTAGTAATAGTAGGGATATGGAAACACATAGTAAGAGTTGGTCATAAAAACTGAAACAGAAGTGAAGCATGGTGTAGAAAAAAAGAAGAATCAAAAGTGATACTTATGTCCCTTGCCGTTATCCCTGCACGGTGGAGTCGCACAGTAGAGTCGATGGTCTTTATACACTTTGGGCTTCACACGAGGGCTGCCGTGACCACTGCCGTGGTATACTAACCTTTTTTATACCCATTTGACAAAATGGAAATTTAATTCAGCTGAATACACTTTACTGTTTATCACTAAGCAAGTGCATGACACTGACAAGGCATGCGATACATTACGAGACCAAACATGACTTCAGCAAGTCTCAACACAGTAAACAAAACAAGCGTTTCCTAGCTACGACAACTGCACTAAACACCAATGAGACAAGAAATAAATACACTTATAAGCTGCTTTTAACTTACGCTGATTGACTGCTTCTCTCAAAGAGTATTTCTTTACACTGTCTTTTGCTAGCGCTTAAACCCACTTTACTGTTTATCACAACAAAGGGCTAAGCAAGCGATAAGGTATGCGATACAGTACGAGACCAAACGCGACTTCAGCACGTCTCAACACAGATATATAATATAATATAATATAATATAATATAATATAAACATAATAATATAATATAATATAAATATTTTTAAAAAATTTAAGTAAACTTGCCAAAAAAATGATGAATAATGCCTCTTATCGCACTCATGCTGCTCAAATCAACCAGATTTCAAACTTGAATAAAGCCTGATAAATTTAGTGACAACACATCAATGTGATATCTCTTTTACATTAAATGAAATATATATATATTAGGGCTGGGCAAGTTAACACGTTATTATCGTGTTAACGCATTAATTAATTAACACTGACAATTATTTTATCATGCATTAACGCAGTTTTTGTTATTATTATTATTATTATTATTATTTTGAAAGCCCGTTGCTTATTGGCTCTGAATACACATACAGACAAACTATGGGTCAAAGGAGGGGTGGGATGTTGATCAGTACTGGCTTGTGATGGGCGTCATCACGCGTCTCAACCAATGAGAGCATTTGGGGTGGGCCTAAGACTGCAGCAGCGCTCACATGACCGTTCCCGATAAAATTATGTAGGCTAAGGATCAACATTCACAAACCACTGTTCAATTTTATTTTTAACAGAAAAGAATGCAACGTGCTCTTAATCACGACTTCATAAGTGGGAAATAGGAAGTTTCCGATAGCACTTGAAGACAGCAGAGAAGCGCTCTCGCTCAGCACAGTGGAGTGCATCGTTTTGTTAACTTTGTGGTTTATTGTTTTGAGTCGTTTGGGACGCGGTAACACACGGCCCTCTCACAATATATATTGCTTTACAGATCTATAACTTTTGCAGCTCAGAAATGTTCATGCAATCATGCTGCACGCATCAGAAGTTCCGCGCTCCAGCGCGGTTAGCGCTCACACTACATGTGTACCGTGCCCGAGCCCAAGCCCAACTGAACCGTGATCTGGCCCATTTCTTCCAGCCGAGTCAGGGACGGCTAAATGAACAGGGGGTCAAACGCACTCGGGTACAGTTCAAAACGCCTAGTGCGAGTGCATTTAATGCACTTGCCCCGCCCCCAGACCTATGTGGGTCATCTGACATTTCATAAAGTCGATTGATGACAAATATGAGGTAGAGCAACAACTCACTGCGTGATGGAGCCTAGATAACGTAGTTAGAATGTCCATAAAATTCAAGTTATGGGGCAAAAATGCCCGTTCAAGTTTTTGTCTCATATTTACATCATATAGTTAAGCAATATCACAAGAGCAATAGGCTAAGTGCAATATCACATGAGTGCAAATGTGATACTGATCTTGTACAACAGTTCAGTAAGTAAGAAGTTAATATTGTGTTATTTTAGACACAATGTTGTCTGTTTTGCTCAATTTTGCCAACTAAAATATAAAGACAAAGCAGAACTGTTCGTCTCCGACCAACACACAGCGGCATTCCATTTCTTAATGCAC
>NW_015624545.1:3849-5327 GCF_001515625.1 Sinocyclocheilus rhinocerous | reverse complement strand
CCCGTACGGTATTCTGCTGCGTTGGGTACCGCGATAGTGCAGGTCTCTACTCAGAAGGTGCCTGTTATAATGTTGTGATCGAGGCTCTGGACTCTGAGCATAACTTGTTTTTCTATAACAAACTATAAAATATTTTCTATAAAAACATTAATGCCCTGGCAGTGGCACATAGCTTTGGTTTTATATTTAATTTGATTACATTAATATTTAAGTTGAGATTTACAATAAATATTTTAACTGCTAATACTGCTGTAAAAAAAGCGCCTTATTTGTTTAAAGTGTTTGCAAACCAAATGTTATTGCACTTTTGTTCATATAGCAGTACTTTTAAATGAAAAAAGTGCACAATATTTGCTCAATTTTGCCAACTAAAATATAAAGACAAAGCAGAACTGTTCATCTCCGTCTCCGAGCAACATGCAGTGGCATTTCATTTTCTTAATGCATGTTTTGAACGAATTGGGTGAAACATTTGGCGCATTCAACCATTGGCCATAGGCGCGTTGGATTTGAAGCGGCGCTACACAGAGCGATCGGTGTATGACATCAAAGGCCCACGAGAGCGATTCAAAAGCGTAAGGAGGCGTCTGCTCTTTATAGCTCCTGCGGTACTTTGATGTCCACACCGATCGGTCTGATGGTGATGATCCGCTTCAATTCGAACAAGCCTAATGATTCAATGGACCATTCATAAAGAACCATTTACTTCACTCCTGAATGAATCAGCCATTTGAACGAATCAAATGAATGAATAAATGACTCGATGACTTAATCATTAAGACATTTACCACCACCTACTGGCAGTTTTAGTTTATTATTTAGAGTATAATTTCATTAAATAAATCATTTAATATTTCCATAGTAATAATAATAAAATCAATAAAATAAATTATTAAAGGTATAGTTCACCCACCCAAAAATGACAATTGTGTCATCATTTACTCACCCTCATGGTCCAAAAGAGTATATGCAATCAATTTTATCAAACAAAATATTTCGTGCTGAAGCTACTTTTTGTAATGTCTGTTTGATGCTTTACACAACAGTGACTTTAAATTATCTTTTGGAAGTCATTTCTCAGCCAAATTTGATGTGTGATTAATTAGTGATTAATTAGCTTAATTAATTGCTACATCATGTAATTAATTAGATTAAAAATGTTAATTTTAAAAATTCTATCCAGTTGAACCCACTAGATGTGGTGCTGCTGCGTTGTTCATTAAAAATATTGCGGAAAAAGAGAATATCAATGCAGAGAAGATCTTGTTTACGTCAAAACTAAAACCAAGCCGTTTACACAGAATGCATATTTCGCACATTTTCTAGAGGGAAATATATCACTGTTGCACTCGCGTCTGGCACAAAAGAGCCACATGTTTAGAAAGACATGTAAAATTAATGCAAGTTTAACTTTGAAAAAACATATCTCGAGACTTTATGGCGTGGTTTTTTCCCCAACACACTGCAACTCGTGTTTT
>NW_015624545.1:0-3793 GCF_001515625.1 Sinocyclocheilus rhinocerous | reverse complement strand
GAATGCTCCGCATACCCAGGCCATTTGAGAGAATAAGTTCACGGGATAATTCATATAAACATGATTATAAGTTGATCCCTTGTCATTTGAAATGTAACTTAAAGCTTAAAGAGTTAGGAATAAGTATGTACAATGATTTGTTTGCCAAACGGCAGTAATTTTCTTTAATCTACCAGTTGCGGTTGCTTCCGGGCGAGCGGATTCTCCGCAGCTTTCTCACCTCCGCTCTATTGCTATGACTCGTCAGGATTATAGCACGTTCTCAGTGATTTGCTGGTCTGCAGATGTTTTCATGCGTGAGGTAAACTGTCCGCAAAGCGCTTGCCAAAGCGGAAAAATCTGCTGTTGCTGTCAGATCTCGATTGCCGAAAATTACATTGTATTTGATGCAAAACCAACTCGACTAAATCAAAAGAAAAAAAATTTATATTTTTATTTTCTGAAGCAAAGCAAATTTTAAAAGTCCACTGAAAACATATGTTCTTACATTTTTGGTCATAGACAACATATGTTGAAGATATACGTTATTGTCAACATAACTGTCTAAGCGGTAAATAAAAAAATACAATAAAAAAAACGTGGTCTGTATAAAATTTTAATAATAACAAACATCATATTGTTCCCTTTGTTTTGCGTATGCTCGTGTCACTTACAGTTAAAGTCCTTCTCTGATTTTGTTTGGATTGTTTGCAAGGTTGCAACGTTACTTTGCAATATTTTAAATATTTTTGGGTATTTTGCATGGTCTGTTATTGGAGTAGTGTCACCTGGGTGGGAGTTTTAACTCATATTCACTGGGAATAAAAAAATAATTTAGCTGATGCAGAGACATATAGACAGGGGATATACCCAACCCCAGTTCCCACAGTGGCATTCGGTGGTAGTAAAGCTCTTCTATAGGGATGTGTGAGTGCTGAAGGTGTGAGGGAGTTGTACTTTATCAATGCTGTCATGAATTCACACACCACTGTGTGATGTAATACAAAAACCTGAAACTGAAGATGCTACCCTCTTCTCATTTCCTGCATTGTTGGGCATTTTTTAACATAAGTTAAACAAAAATTGGCTAAGTTTCTTATTTTACAGATATTAATGGCATGTATTTCTCTGTTTTTACTAAGAATATATTTCAATTTTGCCATCTTTCTATGAATTATATTAGTGATCATTAAGAAAATACATATTTTATATTTAATCAGAGGGGGTGTACTCATTTATGCTGTGCACTGTATATATACATACACACATGTGGTCAGAATTGTTGGTACCCTTGGTAAATATGATCAAAGAAGGCTGTGGAAATAAATCTGTATTGTTAATCCTTTTGATCTATTATTTTAAAAATTCACAAAAATCTAACCTTTCATTGGAGAATAAGAATTTAAAATGGTGGGAAATATCATTATGAAATAAATGTTTTTCTCTAATACACATTGGACACAATTAACGGTACCCTTTTATTCAATATTTTTTGAAACCTCCATTTGCCAAAATAATATAGGAGTTTTATCCTATAATGCCTGATGAGGTTAGAGAACACCTGACAAGAGATCAGAGACCATTCCTTCATCCAGAATCACTCCAGACTCTTCAGATTCCCAGCTCCATAACGGTGCTTCTCCTCTTCAGTTCACCCCACTCATTTTCTATAGGGTGCAGGTCAGGGAACTGAAATGGCCATAGCAGAAGCTTGGTTTTGTGCCCAGTGTCCCTTTTTTGTGTTGTTTTTAAGGTTTGTTTTTGGATTATTGTACGGTTGGAAGATCGAAACATGACCCATTATAAGATTTCTAACAGAGTCAGTCACTTTTTGATTTTTTATCTGTTGGTATTTGATAGAATCAGTGATGCCATGTGTCTAACAAGATGTCCAGGACCTCCAGCAGAAATATAGGCTCACAATATTAAAAATACAGCAGTATATTTCATTGTACACATGGGGTACTTTTTATCCCCGTGTTCACCAAACCCATCTTGACTGTTTGCTGCTAAAAAGCAAATCTGACCATAGAAGCCAGTCCCGTTTGAAGTTCCAGTCGTGTCTGACAACTGAATATGCTGGAGATTGTTTTTTGGTGAAAGCATTTTCTTTTCTTGATTTTTTTCTTGAAACCCTCCCATACAACATTTCACGAGTTCGCACTAACATATAATGTGATTAAGCAATTAGTAGCATATTTGGCGTGCTGTCCAGAGGGAGGGCTCCGAGCTCGGGTTAAAGCCTGAACCCACCCCCATATTACTAACGCACTCTTTAAATAACAAAGAAAAAATACTGCGCCAGACTTTAGACCATGTTTGAGTTGGTCTATGGCGCAGTCTATTTTCAGTTCCTCAAAATAGCAACGCGCCAACAATGCGCCTGCACACACCTTTTTTTTAGACCAGCACGCCACATGGGCGCACAAATAGGCGCAAATGCATTTGCTATTTAAACAATGCGGCGCAGGACGGGAAAATGAGAACTGCGTCGGGCTGAAACTAGCAAAAACACTTGCGCCGTGCCCGCGCCTTGCGCCGGGTGTATGATAGAGCCCATAGACTACTGTTAAGATTTCCTAGTATAAATCACCACAGCTTTTGTTATATGGAATAGAGAAGTGCAAACATTCTGCTTCACAGAAGGTATAAAACAAAAAGGGGTTGGAATGACTTGATGTTCATCTTTTCATGTATAAATTCTCATTTATTTCAGAACAAGATTCAAGGATTCATCTTTGACCTCGTAACCAACCAGGCCTTTGACATTTTCATTATGGTCCTTATCTGGCTCAATATGGTCACTATGATGGTGGAGACGGAAGATCAATCCAAGGAAATGGACAAAGTGCTGCACTGGATCAATGTTGGTTTCATTGTGCTCTTCACCAGCGAATGTGTGCTAAAGATGGCTGCGCTACGGCAGTACTTCTTCACCGTCGGCTGGAATGTATTCGACTTTATCTTTCAGTTCCTCAAAATAGCAACGCGCCAACAATGCGCCTGCACACACCTTTTTTTTAGACCAGCACGCCACATGGGCGCACAAATAGGCGCAAATGCATTTGCTATTTAAACAATGCGGCGCAGGACGGGAAAATGAGAACTGCGTCGGGCTGAAACTAGCAAAAACACTTGCGCCGTGCCTTGCGCCGGGTGTATGATAGGGCCCCTTCTGTTGATTGGAACTTCTTAATTATTGCCCTGATGGTGGAAATGGAAATTTTTACTGCTCTAGCTCTTTTCTTAAAGGCACTTTCTAATTTGTGAAGCTCAATTATCTTTTAGAAATATATTCTTTGGTTTTTCTCATTGTAATGGGTGATTAATTTGGAATTTGACCTTTGTTTTCCCCTTCTATTTATATTTCTGTGAAACAGGAAGCCATGGCTGGCTAATTTCATGTTCATAATCACACTGGTGTGCTCAAAATTGTGAATATGAATGGGAATGGGAATATATTTCAGATATATTTTACACATAAGAATTTCTAGGGGTACCAGTAATTGTGTCCAACATGTATTTGAGAAAAAAAGCCTTTATTTCATAATAATATTCCCCCCCATTTTAAATTCTCATTCTCCAATGAAAGGTTAGCTTTTTGTGATTTTTTAAAAATAAAATATCAAAAGAATTAACAATGGAGATTTATTTTCATAGCCTTCTTTGATCATATTTACCAAGGGTACCAACAACTCTGACCACGTGTGTATATATATATATTTGTGTGTGTGTGTGTATATAATTCAGTTGATTGGAGCAGCACAAGAACAATATACACTGAACAAAATTATAAACGCAACACTTTTGTTTT
>NW_015624544.1:210701-215862 GCF_001515625.1 Sinocyclocheilus rhinocerous | reverse complement strand
TGTCACATGGAATTGATGTTGATGGTGTTGAAATTATGCAGCCAGCCAATATCTCAGATCGAATGTAAATAAACATGTGCAAACAATATACTTGCTCTTTTGAATTTATTTGGATGTTAATTACATTGTGCGAGCTGTCTCTTTAATACCGCGTGGTTTACATACACATTGCTGCTGATTGGGCTGACATGTTTGACACACCCACCAAACAAGAGAAAACGCATCTCAAACCCCGTTGCACACCGTTTCCAGGAAACATGTCATTCAAACCGGAAACCGTAGCAAAACGGTGTACACCGGTTTGAGCTTGAACTTGCCCCTGGTTCTCTCTTCCACGGTTTGCTTGTTGCGGAGGGGTATTGTCCACTATTTGTTAAATATAACAAATACTCACGTGTCTGATTGGTCCAAATGTTACATACTTTAAGGGCATAGTATAAGTAGGCACATTGAGACGCAGCATTTCACATGTGCTGCTGATATTAGTCAATTAATGTTAGCTGGTCATTTTGTGTCAGGATCAAAAAACAGTGAAATTCGTTTTTTTGTGAAAAGTTCATTTTTTGGCCAATGAAGCTTTTAGCAATTATTTAAAATGCATCTGATCACTCTACACTCTCTAATCTAGAAACAATGTGAATGAATACCACAACAGCTTAAGCAGCAAACTTTGCAAAACACAAAACTTATGTCACTGCCAAAACTTTTGGCCATGACTGTATGCTGTTATTTTTGACGCAATCCCAAGTAAAGTTGTATCATTATTACATAATTCTGCACATTCTGTTAACGCTGACCAACAACCAGTTAATGACTTGTGGTGATATATTTATTGGTGATATTAATATTGTTAAAGATAAATGCAGTAATAGATATTAGAAATGTGTTAGAAGAATTATGTGCCATGCTCAACAGTCTTTCGGTCATCTAAATATCTAAATATAACCCCTGACCTAGGACTACATTACTAACTGAAATTTTGGATATTTAATGTTAACAAAAACAATTCCATCTTTGTGTTTAATATTTTTTGTTAAATTTCACACAACTTTTTTGAAACATACATTTTAAAACAATCTCTCAAACCTCACTGAAGCAACCCATATGTGTATACCAGGGGCTTCTGGTGTGGGCTTACCCTCTCATATTCGACACATCCAGGTACACTATACAGCATGAGTGACCATAACAACATCTTCCTTTAATTCATAGCATTTTATTGTCCAAAGATAATTAAAATATAAAACATCAACATAGTGCCAAGTAAATATACTTTAATGTCCCCCAGATACAATATCAATGAGTATTTTGGTTTCTCCCATTTCTATTGAGCAACTGATTATATCTACACCTTTGACTAATTTTGTACTTGACACACTCTGAGAAAGGCTGGATGGCCGAAATGCATCAGTGTGCAGTGTTCTAGTCATTTTTAATGTTTCTAGAGTGAGCCATGTTTGAATAAAGGCTTTTTAACATTTTGGAACTGGAAGAAGTGCCTTGGATCCGTAGTTTCTATAGATATAATTTTGAACCCTACCAAAGAGCACCTTCTGGGACTATTAAACGGAGGTCCTTTCAGCAAGTAGCGCTCCAAGATGTTTTCTTTGAGTTGACAATATCAGTGTTATTGACAAAGTCACTTCATTATTTTGTCTGATCAATAGCAGAAGTAACTACTGTTCTCTACTGGGGGAAAGAAGGGGGCATGGGGTAGGGCACCATGGGCTGTGGTGGCTGCTGGGGTGGTTGAGGAGGATTAAATGGGTACTAAAGCGGCAGCCAGTACCCGCTAAGGGGCTAAGTAGTGGGAATACATCCATGACGCGTTTCGATCACAAAGGGTTTTAATTACAATATAGAAATGAACAGCAACACATTGCATGAAGACGGTAAGATAGAAAACAAAAGATAAACCAAATAAAATTTAAATAAACAAAGTGAAACGGTCAACAGAAAGTGAGCGTCCCAGCTACTCACCCCCTTCCTCCATAATATCCACATCCAAACTAACAGGTAATATGCACCTATACAAAATGACGTAACAAACTGGAAGTGACAATTTCAAAATAAAAGACATCAAACCGTATCTGGCACCTACAGGTACTGTGGGTGGTTTATCCCATTCTGTGCTGGAGCCTGGTTTCCGGGAAATGACTGGTTTGGGAAGTTTTGATTTCCAAAGGCAACAACTGAGTTCACTGTATTATAGCTGGCATGTCCATTGCCACTATAGCCATTACCATAGCTACTGCTGTTATTGTTACTTTTGTCATAGCTGCTGCCTCCATAGCCTCCACTCTGCACCTTTGGTCCACTACTATAACCCCTGTCACTATCCCTATCTCTGTAACTATTGAAATCTCTCTTACCCCCACCAGAATACTGATCATGACTATCGTCCTTATAGCCACTGCGACTGCCACGGGAACGACCTTTAAATTGAGAGAAAAAAAGGGTAATTCACATGTTTTTAATTTCAGATTTCAAAAATATTCTGTGTTATGTCGGTCAACCTCACCTCCTCTGTCCTCTGCCATCTGGATCAGTTTTGGGTTGATGGCCTGGTTTGCCTCTTGGAGGACAGAGATGAGATCGTTGGCTTGTTTCATGTTGTTGGGAGTAAAGAAAGTGTAGGCTGTGCCTGTTTTTTGACTGCGCGCTGTTCTTCCAATGCGATGAATATAGTCTTCAGATGAGTTAGGGTAGTCATAATTGATGACAAATTTGACATCTTCCACATCTGTAAAGTGTTGCAGTGTGGCAAAAAGGAACGCAGCAAGATTTTGCACACCACAACAGAACAAAAAAACAAGTTAGCAATGAATACATAAAACACAAAAATCTGGGCTGAAAAAAAAAAAAATTAATGGATAAATTTAAACAAATAACAGTTTCTGACTCCATGGGAAGACTACATTGGGAAGAGAAACAATGCACACTCCATTTACAAAAACAAAAGGACAACGAACCAAAATGCTTTCCACGCTCCCGTTTTTAAAGTAGAATATTTTAGTTTGTTGATCAGTCTTACCATTAAGGAGTATGCATTCACTAGTTCTTTCCCAATGCAGCGAACTCCCTACAAACTGTTAAGTGACATCGAGATGCTTCTAATGCAGTAGGGCCACTATATGCACAGTTGCCTCCTCATGTGCTGATTGAGGACCGCAGGGTTGCTTTTGGTTCTAAAAGTACTTTCTCAGCACAACACTTATTAGAAGCTTGGTAATAAAGGCCGCACTGCTTAGTCTTGCCCAGACCCAATAGACCAGTGTTAATCTGAGGGCACCCACAAAGCCGAAAAATAGTCAAAAACAAACAGAGGCCTAGTAGTATCCAAGCTATCAAAGACCAGCGTCATCATATCCCTCATCACAGTCTCGTCTAGGCAAGATCTTCCCAGAAGCCAGTGTTCACTTGAGAAAATGTCTCTCGTTGGCAGGTCTTGACATGACTTTTTAAAAAACGCAGGCGAGGGAGGAACATCAAGCTTGGAAAATGTAGCTGAGCATTTTATTTAAAATAAAGCTTTCTGCTCCACTGTCTACAAGCGTCCCAGAGCTCCTCTACAAATGTGCCAGTTGTCACCAATTGTGGAATGTAGAAAATAAACGTTGCTTTCTCCATTTCATAAACACCAGTGCTTTGTATAAAAGAAAAAGAAAAAATAAGCGAATAATCTGATAAGCTTTTCTCTTTTTTTAACATTTGCAAACAACCCATGCTTGAACAAGCTTAGAACAGAAAGAATCTACCCAAATGTCAAACAAATGTCTTGCAATTCAGTGCTGTTACAAAATGCATGCAAGGCAAAATGGTAAAACCAGCAATAAGCCTTTTTTTTGTGGATAATTCAAGATGGAACATGGCTCGAGAACTGGTGTACTTAAAAGGTATAAAAAAACATGGACAGAGAACAGATGTATATATAACCGAGTTATAACAAGGCTTAGCCACACTGCCTCATTGAAGATTACTGGCACACAGAGCTCAGCTTGGACACAGTCACCTCTCTATGCGACTGGGTGGCAGCCAGTCACCAAGTTCCAATACTCCTCCTTCCCCCTCTGTTGGCCTGGAGCTGTCATGCCTAGGCCCTGCCACAAAGACTCCACCTTTAGGCGAGAAAAACTCATGCATAAAGAAGTTAAAGAAAGCAAAGCACTTTCTTTAAAAGTGAAACTTGTTGGCTCTTAAGAGAGGACACTAAGGTGTGTCATTTGGAAAATACTGACCTAATCCACGTGAGGCAACCAGAGGCGGACTTAACCATTAGGCAAAGGTAGGCGACCGCCTTGGGCCCCCAAAAGCCAAGGGTCCCCTAAAATGCTTTTTATATGCGAGATGCGCATTCAGTGCTGACGCACAAGTGGTTGCTGTGGTGTTCATTACCACGACAACCGTCTGTGCGTCCGCGTTGAACGTGTTTCTTAGCAAAAGTAGGGCGATGTAGAAAATGGGGACGGAATCCCGGAATCTATTCATAAAAACAGAATTTACTGTGTAACGCGGAATGTGACGAAATGAACGGCGCAGATGCCCGTTTCGTTTGCTAGTTTGCTATTGAAGCACGCGCAACGCTCGCGGTTGTCGTCTGTAGTAGCTAAATAGTATTTTTGCCATTTAATATTCACTTACACTAGTCCATATCGCGGTTTGATTGAAGTGTACTGAATTGCATTTGATTTATTCATTCAATATTTGACAAATTCCGTGACATTGCTCGTTACACACTAAACTTCTGCTGTGTAGCATTTTGAATGTACAAAAATTAAAGGGTTTGTTTAATTTTCATTGGAATAAAAGAGAGATTCGTGTTTTTGCCTTCATTTGATTACCAGAAAAATGAAAATACACAACACAGGATTTCTAAAGTAAATAAAATTAAAATTTCATAGGGCCCTATTATTGTATACAAATTAATAAATTAAGTTGTTTTTATGAATTCAATTAATTAGATATGTTTTTGATTAAACCATTAAAATGGAATACAGAAAAATTAAAATAAAAAAAAAGAAAGCACAGAATTTGGGCCCTAAGAATGTAATTTTTGTTAAACTTTTAATAGGACTAAATTGCTGTTAAATTAAACAAGTTTCATGATTTTAATTAATTAGACATGTTTTTTGTTCAAATTTAATATAATCATCCAGAAAAA
>NW_015624544.1:207161-210613 GCF_001515625.1 Sinocyclocheilus rhinocerous | reverse complement strand
TTAGTAATATTTTGTAAAATCCCCTTAAATTACAACATGTTAAATGAAACGTTATTACTGTTTAAAGCGGCAGCCAGTACCCGCTAAGGGGCTAAGTAGTGGGAATACATCCATGACGCGTTTCGATCGCAAAGGGTTTTAATTACAATATAGAAATGAACAGCAACACGTTGCATGAAGACGGTAAGATAGAAAACAAAAGATAAACCAAATAAAATTTAAATAAACAAAGTGAAACGGTCAACAGAAAGTGAGCGTCCCAGCTACTCACCCCCTTCCTCCATAATATCCACATCCAAACTAACAGGTAATATGCACCTATACAAAATGACGTAACAAACTGGAAGTGACAATTTCAAAATAAAAGACATCAAACCGTATCTGGCACCTACAGGTACTGTGGGTGGTTTATCCCATTCTGTGCTGGAGCCTGGTTTCCGGGAAATGACTGGTTTGGGAAGTTTTGATTTCCAAAGGCAACAACTGAGTTCACTGTATTATAGCTGGCATGTCCATTGCCACTATAGCCATTACCATAGCTACTGCTGTTATTGTTACTTTTGTCATAGCTGCTGCCTCCATAGCCTCCACTCTGCACCTTTGGTCCACTACTATAACCCCTGTCACTATCCCTATCTCTGTAACTATTGAAATCTCTCTTACCCCCACCAGAATACTGATCATGACTATCGTCCTTATAGCCACTGCGACTGCCACGGGAACGACCTTTAAATTGAGAGAAAAAAAGGGTAATTCACATGTTTTTAATTTCAGATTTCAAAAATATTCTGTGTTATGTCGGTCAACCTCACCTCCTCTGTCCTCTGCCATCTGGATCAGTTTTGGGTTGATGGCCTGGTTTGCCTCTTGGAGGACAGAGATGAGATCGTTGGCTTGTTTCATGTTGTTGGGAGTAAAGAAAGTGTAGGCTGTGCCTGTTTTTTGACTGCGCGCTGTTCTTCCAATGCGATGAATATAGTCTTCAGATGAGTTAGGGTAGTCATAATTGATGACAAATTTGACATCTTCCACATCTGTAAAGTGTTGCAGTGTGGCAAAAAGGAACGCAGCAAGATTTTGCACACCACAACAGAACAAAAAAACAAGTTAGCAATGAATACATAAAACACAAAAATCTGGGCTGAAAAAAAAAATAATTAATGGATAAATTTAAACAAATAACAGTTTCTGACTCCATGGGAAGACTACATTGGGAAGAGAAACAATGCACACTCCATTTACAAAAACAAAAGGACAACGAACCAAAATGCTTTCCACGCTCCCGTTTTTAAAGTAGAATATTTTAGTTTGTTGATCAGTCTTACCATTAAGGAGTATGCATTCACTAGTTCTTTCCCAATGCAGCGAACTCCCTACAAACTGTTAAGTGACATCGAGATGCTTCTAATGCAGTAGGGCCACTATATGCACAGTTGCCTCCTCATGTGCTGATTGAGGACCGCAGGGTTGCTTTTGGTTCTAAAAGTACTTTCTCAGCACAACACTTATTAGAAGCTTGGTAATAAAGGCCGCACTGCTTAGTCTTGCCCAGACCCAATAGACCAGTGTTAATCTGAGGGCACCCACAAAGCCGAAAAATAGTCAAAAACAAACAGAGGCCTAGTAGTATCCAAGCTATCAAAGACCAGCGTCATCATATCCCTCATCACAGTCTCGTCTAGGCAAGATCTTCCCAGAAGCCAGTGTTCACTTGAGAAAATGTCTCTCGTTGGCAGGTCTTGACATGACTTTTTAAAAAACGCAGGCGAGGGAGGAACATCAAGCTTGGAAAATGTAGCTGAGCATTTTATTTAAAATAAAGCTTTCTGCTCCACTGTCTACAAGCGTCCCAGAGCTCCTCTACAAATGTGCCAGTTGTCACCAATTGTGGAATGTAGAAAATAAACGTTGCTTTCTCCATTTCATAAACACCAGTGCTTTGTATAAAAGAAAAAGAAAAAATAAGCGAATAATCTGATAAGCTTTTCTCTTTTTTTAACATTTGCAAACAACCCATGCTTGAACAAGCTTAGAACAGAAAGAATCTACCCAAATGTCAAACAAATGTCTTGCAATTCAGTGCTGTTACAAAATGCATGCAAGGCAAAATGGTAAAACCAGCAATAAGCCTTTTTTTTGTGGATAATTCAAGATGGAACATGGCTCGAGAACTGGTGTACTTAAAAGGTATAAAAAAACATGGACAGAGAACAGATGTATATATAACCGAGTTATAACAAGGCTTAGCCACACTGCCTCATTGAAGATTACTGGCACACAGAGCTCAGCTTGGACACAGTCACCTCTCTATGCGACTGGGTGGCAGCCAGTCACCAAGTTCCAATACTCCTCCTTCCCCCTCTGTTGGCCTGGAGCTGTCATGCCTAGGCCCTGCCACAAAGACTCCACCTTTAGGCGAGAAAAACTCATGCATAAAGAAGTTAAAGAAAGCAAAGCACTTTCTTTAAAAGTGAAACTTGTTGGCTCTTAAGAGAGGACACTAAGGTGTGTCATTTGGAAAATACTGACCTAATCCACGTGAGGCAACCAGAGGCGGACTTAACCATTAGGCAAAGGTAGGCGACCGCCTTGGGCCCCCAAAAGCCAAGGGTCCCCTAAAATGCTTTTTATATGCGAGATGCGCATTCAGTGCTGACGCACAAGTGGTTGCTGTGGTGTTCATTACCACGACAACCGTCTGTGCGTCCGCGTTGAACGTGTTTCTTAGCAAAAGTAGGGCGATGTAGAAAATGGGGACGGAATCCCGGAATCTATTCATAAAAACAGAATTTACTGTGTAACGCGGAATGTGACGAAATGAACGGCGCAGATGCCCGTTTCGTTTGCTAGTTTGCTATTGAAGCACGCGCAACGCTCGCGGTTGTCGTCTGTAGTAGCTAAATAGTATTTTTGCCATTTAATATTCACTTACACTAGTCCATATCGCGGTTTGATTGAAGTGTACTGAATTGCATTTGATTTATTCATTCAATATTTGACAAATTCCGTGACATTGCTCGTTACACACTAAACTTCTGCTGTGTAGCATTTTGAATGTACAAAAATTAAAGGGTTTGTTTAATTTTCATTGGAATAAAAGAGAGATTCGTGTTTTTGCCTTCATTTGATTACCAGAAAAATGAAAATACACAACACAGGATTTCTAAAGTAAATAAAATTAAAATTTCATAGGGCCCTATTATTGTATACAAATTAATAAATTAAGTTGTTTTTATGAATTCAATTAATTAGATATGTTTTTGATTAAACCATTAAAATGGAATACAGAAAAATTAAAATAAAAAAAAAGAAAGCACAGAATTTGGGCCCTAAGAATGTAATTTTTGTTAAACTTTTAATAGGACTAAATTGCTGTTAAATTAAACAAGTTTCATGATTTTAATTAATTAGACATGTTTTTTGTTCAAATTTAATATAATCATCCAGAAAAA
>NW_015624544.1:205827-206412 GCF_001515625.1 Sinocyclocheilus rhinocerous | reverse complement strand
ACGGCGCAGACGCGCGTTTCGTTTGCTAGTTTGCTATTTAAGCACGCGCAACGCTCGCGGTTGTCGTCTGTAGTAGCTAAATAGTATTTTTGCCATTTAATATTCACTTACACTAGTCCATATCGCGGTTTGATTGAAGTGTACTGAATTGCATTTGATTTATTCAATATTTGACGAATTCCGTGACATTGCTCGTTACACAGTAAACTTCTGTTGTCTAGCATTTTGAATGTACAAAAATTAAAGGGTTTGTTCCCGATGGCAGAGGATACATATCAATTGAAAGAATGAGCTAACCTATAAAGGAACACTTTTTATGAATGTTTGAATATACGGAAATAATCGAAGTGCAACAATGGAGTTTGATGTTTTGGGTGATTTTACTTTTAGTTTTCTCCAAAACTATACAGTAAAATGCCTTGAAAATAAATACAGTGATAGTCAGGCCCACTCTGAACACATATCAATTGAAAGAATGAGCTAACCTATAAAGGGACACTTTTTATGAGTGTTGGAAAATTGGACACAGTGAAAGCGCAAGGACGCATTTTGTTGTTTGGGGTGAATTTGCTTTTAGTTTTCTCC
>NW_015624544.1:196098-200873 GCF_001515625.1 Sinocyclocheilus rhinocerous | reverse complement strand
GGAGAGCTCGCACGCACTTTGTTTTTATACACACACACACACACACACACACACACACACATACATACATACATTATATATATATATATATATACACACACACACACACACACAAGCATTAAATTAAAAAAACAATGAATATCAAACATTAATATTAACATTTATAAACATTAATAAATTAGTTATAATAATTAATGTACAATACAAACGTTTATGTACAAAAATAATGTATTTACAAAGTAAAAATAAAAGTTAAAATAAGCAAATTATAAAGGAAACGTCGGTATGACAACTTCTTTACATGCATTTTGACTGCTCTCAGCACCCGTACCGTAAGTGCACAATTACACGCGCAAGCCCCAAAAAAAGTGCGTCTGGCTTGACCGTGTATTTTCAAAGCGCGGCTGGCTTGACCGCAGTCTGTCACTGCCGCGTTCTCTATCTGAATATCCAGGCATGCTGTAACTTGTAATGGCAAGTCAGACAATATAAAAATAACGAATCCGATGTTGGTCTGTGCAGAGCCGGGAGAAAATGGCTGCTTAACTGCTTGACTGTGGAACACACACTATTTATTCACTCATACACTTATTTATCTAACACACATACTCAGTCTACATTTCAATTTGCACATAATATACCTGTACATACAACTGTCTATTGTTATATACCTGTACATACAATTGTCGATTTGTATATTTTTTATTCCTTATTTTACTTGTTCTATTTTTTATTTTTTATTTAAATTTTTTATTATCTGTGTTTTTTGTTCTGTCACTGTCATTCTGTCACACTGTGGAAGCTTCTGTCACGAAAACAAATTCCTCGTTTTTGTTTTGTTCTGTCACTGTCATTCTGTTACACTGTGGAAGCTTCTGTCACGAAAACAAATTCCTCGTATGTGTAAACATACCTGGCAATAAAGCTCATTCTGATTCTGATTAAATGCTGCTTGTTCGCGTGCAAGTAATATCAATGCTCATTAGAGGCATCGCTTTTTATTTAGGCTTTGCCTGCTTATCGTCATATTAAAGCATAACGTACTAAACTAATAGAAACAACGCACGAATACAGTCTTTTCTCTATAAAATACGCAGCATACTCTGAATATTGAGGAACTATTTTCATGAACGCAGCACATGGGTGTAAGGATAAATATAACTTGAGAGAGAGAGGTTGTTGGTCTTATTACGTCAGCAATGTTTTTCTGAAAAATATCCGATTTTCCTCTTTCTATGTTTTTATTTCAATAACATGCATAAGTGTATAATTTAAATTCTAATTATTTCAGGTACTATAAGCTATTCAACATCATTGCGCTTGCTTTAGTTTCAGGTTTAGTTAGGTTCGGCCATCCGCATACGTCATTAGAATCTCAGCCAATCAGAGCGCGATCGAGTTTTAAACCGCTGTTGCTGTTCAAGTTCATTATCACATTAACTTCTCTGTCAGTTTATCTTCCTCATCAACTGAAGGGGTTAAGTTAGTAAACTGAATTAAAGTCTTGTCTTTAAGCGTAAAACCTGCTCGATGGGACCCGAAGAGAGGGGTGAGTTTGTGTTGCTGAGGTTTATATGTGTATGTGTTAGCCGCAAGCTAGGTAGTTTGAAGAGCTAAGTCATTGTTTACATGTTATGGCTGTGTAGTCCAATGGTGTAAACCACCTTCAAACGAACACTTAGTTAAAATACAGTCTGCAAACTGTAATTTAGTATTAGACCCAGGGTTGGAAAGAATTGATATCCGGTCAATCTAACGTTACTGGACAAAGTTTGGAACATGAAGTATGAAACATTTCTTTATAACGTTACTTGTAAAAAGATAATCGGTTAAATGATGTTAAATCAAATAATTCGTTTCGAAAAGTATTATCATAGATTGAAACAAGCAGACTTTACACTTGACTTCTTTTCTTGAAAGTTGAGTTGGTAAAGATAAAGTTACTATCTTTGTCTTAGAAGGTCGAACGGCGCGATGGAGAGCGCGAAAGATAATCGTGTGTGTTCATAATATTCATCTGTGTGTTCATGACTTGTCTTTGTGTATTAATGTTGTATGTATTGATGCAGCAAAACTCCTGCCTCTGACTAGAAATTCCAAAATTCCAAATAATCTAGAACCTTAAGTACATTATATCAAACTGTATGCTTGGTTTCACACCAGGTTTAGCATTCGAGTAGTAAGTTAGGGGTGAGATGATATTTTCATTGCTTAAACCCTGTGTTTGAATTGTCTCATGTACTGTTTTTGTGTAGATTGGGTGGACATGGCAAACGATGTTTTGTTGAAATGTCACATTAACCTGAGGCTGGAAAGGATCTCGGAGTGTGATGCAAATGTGTTTGTGGCTTTGTATGAGGCGATCTTGGGAGAGAAAGTTCCAGGTATTCACATTGCTTCAGCCTTATGCAAATATGTGTCTGACAGGTTTTGTGTTTTTGCACTGCAACAATAAGAATGAAAACATTTCAGGTGCTAGTGGTGCATTATGTAATATTATGTACATTCATCATGTACTCGTCTCTCTTTCTCCCTCACGTTATACAATGGGTGTAAAAAGTCAGTGCAGTTAAAAAAAAATCACAGCTTTTTGAGATGTAAAAATAAATCCATGTAAAATAATGTAGTATTGAAACAAACAAATTTCATATAACAAACAAATAAAAACCTAAAATTACATAGTTACAGAAATGTGCATACTCTTTTATAATGGGGTGTGTTGTTCTGTTTGAAATTAACCAATCATGTTCAAGCACTTACTGAAAAGTAATCATTATCCTCTGGTCATTTAAGTGATGCTAATTAACCTTGAATAAAAATCAGCTGTTTCTGTAGGATTTTCTTAGCATCTTCTTGGTCCATCTTATTGCTGAAGCTATAGAGTGTTTTCACGACACGTCATCAATCCGGAAGTTGGCCATATTGGCAGCACTGAATGTAAACAATGCCATTAAAGGCAGAGTGAGTGATTTCTGGTAGCCAATGTTGATATTTGAAATCACCAAAACAAACACGCCTCTACCCCAAAAGGGTCTTGCCCCTATTTTGATAGCTCCGCCCCACATATACGTACGCAACCCAGGCAACGATTAGTTCTGTGAAACAAAGCAAAACCAATGTTACACCGTGTCTACGGACGTGAGCGGCACGGTGCAACAAATCCCGACAGAAAACTGCTGCCGGGTTCTATTTATGACGTGCTGACACAAATTTCAAATGGTTTTCAACGGTCGTTTGAGTCCAGTGTAGGCAGACTTTAGCTGTTGTAGACACGGTGTTACTCACCTATTGAGAAGAAACAAAGCAACCTCGGCGTCCGATCGCAGGCCTCCGCTCCTTGAGTTCTCTCCAGCGCTGGAAAGCTGATACGATATTTACACGTGTCCTACTTCTTGCCTTATCGTTCCGCATACGTTTTCCTCTTTTGTTTTTTATCCGCCATCTCTATCTCTCTGTCGCTCGGCTCGGCTAATGTCCGTCCCATGCACTGAACGCGCTCTCATTCACATCACGAGTAGACACGCCCCTTATTGCTGATTGGCTACAAGTTTGTTTTGCGATTCGGCCCGAATCAGTTTTATAAAGTGTTTTTGAAAAATCACTTACTATGCCTTTAAACCGAACGGAACTCGCAAATTTAGCTGATTATTGTTGCTCAAAATGGTCAATTATTGACGTGTTTTGGGCTGTAGTAATCGGTCGGACCGGGAAAAACATATGCAGTACTATAAACTGCCAAAAGTTATAACAAATCAAGGAGAAAAGTGCAAAAAAAAAAAACTGTCTGAGGAATGACGTGAAAGTGAAAGTCGTGACATTTGCCAAGTATGGTAACCCATACTCGTAATTTGTGCTCTGCATTTAAGCCATCCAATTGCGCACACACAGCAGTGTGTCGTGAACACACACACCCGGGGCAGTGGGCAGCCATTTGCTCCAATGCCCGGAGAGCAAAGAGAGCGCTGTACATTCACTTCCCCACCTACAACTAGGGCTGGGCGATATGACCAAAATCTTATTTCACGGCATTCACTCACTTTATTTATAGAGCACTTTACAACTGCACATGCAGACCAAAGTGCTGTACATTCAAAAAAAAAAAAAACACTTCATTAAAACACACGACTTAAAACAACACAGATCCTACTAACAACAAAGACTAGCCCACCCTCTCAAAGGTTAAAGACAAGAAGTAGTTTTTGACTTCAACTTTAAAAACATTCAAAGATGAGACTTCTCTAAGTTCCTGAGGAAGACTATTCCAGAGCTTCGGCCCCGCAACAGCAAAGGCCTGATCCCCTTTTAACTTTAAATGAGTACGAGGGACAGTAAGCAATAACTTATTATTGGATCTTAGAGACCTAGGTGCTTGACGAACAGCAACGAGCTCAGACACGTAAGCAGGGGCCAACCCATGCACTGCTTTAAAAACATACAAAAGCGTTTTATATTTTATCCTGTAGTTCACTGGTAGCCACTTGAGAGAAGCTAAAATAGGAGAGATATGATGACTTTTCTTAGCACCCACTAGCAGCCTAGCTGCTGCATTCTGAACTAATTGCAAGCGTGAGATAGTGGTCTGACAGGACTCCACATACAACACATTGCAATAATCCAAACGAGACAAAACAAAGGCATTAATAACCTTCTCTAAGTCTTTTCTTGACAGAATAGGCTTTAGTGTAGTAGTAAGTCTTTACTACAGCATTAATCTACTTGTCAAATTTCAGCTCTGGGTCAAACACCACACCTAAGTTCCTTATTTGGTCACGGCA
>NW_015624544.1:193133-194897 GCF_001515625.1 Sinocyclocheilus rhinocerous | reverse complement strand
GTGAAAGTGAAAGTCGTGACATTTGCCAAGTATGGTAACCCATACTCGTAATTTGTGCTCTGCATTTAAGCCATCCAATTGCGCACACACAGCAGTGTGTCGTGAACACACACACCCGGGGCAGTGGGCAGCCATTTGCTCCAATGCCCGGAGAGCAAAGAGAGCGCTGTACATTCACTTCCCCACCTACAACTAGGGCTGGGCGATATGACCATTCACGGCATTCACGGCATTCACTCACTTTATTTATAGAGCACTTTACAACTGCACATGCAGACCAAAGTGCAAAAAAAAAAAAAAAAAAAAAAACACTTCATTAAAACACACGACTTAAAACAACACAGATCCTACTAACAACAAAGACTAGCCCACCCTCTCAAAGGTTAAAGACAAGAAGTAGTTTTTGACTTCAACTTTAAAAACATTCAAAGATGAGACTTCTCTAAGTTCCTGAGGAAGACTATTCCAGAGCTTCGGCCCCGCAACAGCAAAGGCCTGATCCCCTTTTAACTTTAAATGAGTACGAGGGACAGTAAGCAATAACTTATTATTGGATCTTAGAGACTTAGGTGCTTGACGAACAGCAACGAGCTCAGACACGTAAGCAGGGGCCAACCCATGCACTGCTTTAAAAACATACAGGAGAGTTTTATATGAAAAGTGTTATTTCACGATAACGAAATATACCTCGATATAGCTATTTTTATTTTATTTTGTTATTAAAATGAAGAAAAAGCAAATTACAAGCACAACAGAACAAATAAATATGAAATAAACTTTTAATTTATTCAGCTACAGTAGGCTAGGTTTATTTAACATGTAGTAAGAAATATTACAGAAATTGAATAAAGTGTATAAATAAAACGCTGCATAGTCTTCACTGTATCAATCAAACATGATTAACATTAAAAATGACAGACAGCAGCAGGTAAATAAGGCTGCACTGTTCCTTTAAGACCGACTGCACGGATCCAATATACTGAAACGCATCCGGTTTTCACCCAACTGTTTACATTTATTTAACATATAACCGACTGTGTTTACAGGAATACTCCACACGACGGGAATTATGACATAACTGTGCGTATTTGACCATTCAAGCACAATAAAACAGGAAAGAGATCTGTTTTCGCGATCGCATGCTGTTGAGAGAAGGGCTTTCAATTAGAGACCTGCGCTGGATGGATTTTTCAGTCCCACGCCCGCCCGCTCCCTCAGAAATATATCTTATCTGGTCCCGCTCCCGCCCGCGACATTCATGTTTTGTCCCGCTCCTGCCCGCATAAAAGTAATCTATATAGATTTTTTTTCAGTACATCGAAGAAATTTACATGAAATGGTTCTGTAACATCTCCTAAGCTCCACAACAAGCTCTGTTATAACACAATAAATATATGCACAATGAATCTTTCACAGTGTCTACACTTCGTGTGTTAAAATGAGAGGATTCGTGAGCACGCAATTTCAGCACTGTGGTTGGCCATTGCGTTCCAGAAATCAACAGCTGAGTCTGTGATTAGCTACATTGCGCAACCCTTTAAACACGTGTTATAAATAGAAACTCTGCCTAGCTTGCGCATGTCAATTGTTATGTTTGCCCTTTGGCAAACTATTAACTTTAATAAAATGGAAGAAAGAGACCGGTGTAGCTTCAACCACTGTTTACTCAAGCTTTGTCCAAATACCCACACTTGCGGTCTTTGCACTTGACTACTTATATGACGTATTTCCTGTATTTGGCCCAAGTGTTCAAGTGAGCATGAA
>NW_015624544.1:191981-192188 GCF_001515625.1 Sinocyclocheilus rhinocerous | reverse complement strand
GCGCTTTGGTGTTTTTAAGACCTGGGACAGTCTTGCGCACTTACTTCCTGTCGCGCGCACGCGCTCTCAAGTGGCCAAGACCGCAAGTCGTCTTGGCCACTTGCGCAGCTCGTCTGTGAACAACGGCTCTGTGTAGTTAATCCTGCTCAATGTGAAAGCACGCACGTGATGGAGATTTACCGCTGATTACAGAACCGGCTTTCTGAC
>NW_015624544.1:178740-191664 GCF_001515625.1 Sinocyclocheilus rhinocerous | reverse complement strand
CTCTGGTGTTTTTAAGACCTGGGACAGTCTTGCGCACTTACTTCCTGTCGCGCGCACGCGCTCTCAAGTGGCCAAGACCGCAAGTCGTCTTGGCCACTTGCGCAGCTCGTCTGTGAACAACGGCTCTGTGTAGTTAATCCTGCTCAATGTGAAAGCACGCACGTGATGGAGATTTACCGCTGATTACAGAACCGGCTTTCTGACAAGATGCGCGTTAAATATGGCATGCGATTTATCGTGCAGCCCTATATAATATGAACACTTCATATAAACATGACATGAACATGCAGTGGTGGTTTTGTTCTGCGTGACTAAGTAGTCTTGTGATTATATGTCAAGAATTTGTTTAGGCTTAATTGCACGGCCAAATCTTGTGGTGTTGTGACTGGCTAATTGGCTGTTGAGCGAGTTCAGGTTGCGGGTTTGGGGTAGCACTGTGAGGTGGTATAGGCTGGTGGTTCTCTGGTGTACTTGGGCTCTCGCTAGTTTCGCGAAGGTACCTGTTGCGTCGGAGCATTTGTCCTTCCTCTGTTTGGATATGGTAACTCCTGTGTGTGTTAGCGGGTTGTATTACCTTTGCTGGTTGCCATGAGCCATCCTCTTGGTGGAAACGAATGTGTGTTCCTGCAGCTAAGGGGGTAGAGCTTTGGCAGACATGTTGTAGTATAATTGCTGTCGGTGTTGACATGCTCCTCTCCGGTTCCGGAGTACATGCTGGGGGGGTGACCTGAGGTTGGAGTTGTGCAGCAGTTATGGGAATTATTGATCGTAGCCTGCGGCTCATCAAGAGTTGGGCTGGGGACTTTTAAGTTATCCACAGGTGTGTTCCGGTATTCTAATAGTCCAAGATAGTAGTCTTTGTCATTGGCTCTCGCTTTTCCTAGAATGCACTTTGCAGTTTGAACAGTTTTCTCTGCTAGGCCGTTGCTTTGAGGGTATCTTGGGCTTGTGGTGATATGTTTGAAATCCCATACCACTGCAAATCTGTGAAACTCCTCTGCGCTGTAACAAGGGCGTTGTCGCTGATGACGCGCTCAGGTATGCCATGGCGTGCAAATGCTGTTTTGAGTTTGGTGATGACAGCTGTTGCGGTGCAGCTGTGGAGCCTTTCCATGTCAAAGTATCGACTGTAATATTCCACTATGACGATATAGCTCTGTTCATTCCATGTGAACTAGTGTTAATTTCGTTAATGAAGAATATGACGAAAAATGTTCGTTCACAAGCTTTTTTCCCATGACTAAGACGAGACGACAATAAGGTCAATAAACGATAACTAAGACTATATCAACATGCAATTTCGTTGACGAAATAAGACGAGACTAAAATGTATTCAAAAAGATAAAAACTTTACCAAAAACTTTATTTTCGTCAAAAAAGGAGACAAAATGTTACTGCAGACTGTTCTACACGCCTCTACTACGCAAGCTTTCATGAGTGCCAGATATCAAGAGTTCTAATCCCCGAATCAGAGCTTCGCTGTTAAATTCATAAATTTTCTGCCCGGTGTGTTTTGCTTATTTTAAGCAATCTGGCAACTGCAGATGATCTGACGCCCCATTCACACGGGGCGTCAGCGTTAACGCTTGACGGAGGGCGTTACTGAAGCTTGGTGCTGACGCTTCTGGTGTTGCATGAACGCGATTGGCTAGCGTCTGTGCTAGGGTATTTGCATAAGGCGATCTGATTGGCTGACGCCTGCATTGGCGCTTAAAGTTGAAAAGTTTTCAACTTCTGCCGCGAGCAACGGACCCAACCCGACGCGACGGACCCACAATTCATTTTGGCAACGCTTGACGTCACTCCATTCAAAGTAAACGAGAGGCATTGATGCCGACGCCCCGTGTGAATGGGGCGTGAAAAACAAACAAGCTGGAGTTTAGCGATCTAAATGAAAGCGTCATTCAGCCGGTCTGTGTTCTGTCATGAGATCTCGACTGTATTGTTTGCAATTGTGATCGCTGAATAAATGCACTTACTCAACCGCTGTTGTTTTAGAGAAATAGACTATTGCAATTATGGAATTAGTGGAATTATTAGGAATTTCACTGTTATGTTTTTCGTTTGTTTTAGCTGTTTTCATAATGTAGACAGAGAGATTGCATGAGTCTTTGGTGTTGATTTATATAATTAAAAAGCCTATAATAAATCAGTACACTAGATGAGGTAAAATACACCATGTATGTGTCCACATTATATTGATTTGTGCTTACTGGAGAAAGTGCAATACCTGAAGTGCAAAAGTAAATTTCTCAAATGACAACAATCTTTACGATTATAATTTTGCGAAAAAAAATATTTTTATCAGTTTAATGATTATACAGAATGACGAAAATGTGACTAATATTTAATTGACCAAAAAACCTGATTAAAATGCTCATACATTTCATTGAATAAACAAAAACAGGACAAGTTTGTCTAAATATGATAACTAAAATGTACATTTGAGTAAGACTAAATTAAAAATGGCTGCCAAAATTAATACTGCTGTATGGTTAATTAATAATAATAATCTAATTTGATCTGCTGTCCCATTCGTGGCCAGAACAAAAGGTCTCGTGCTCTGTGCTTGCATTTTTCCACACCCATGTGTCCCGTGTGGATGCGGTCTAGCATGTCCTTTCGTAAGCTCTGGGGGACTATGATTTTCTCTCCTTTGAACTTTAAGCCATCAATTTCGGAAATGTCTCATCGGTGGTTCCAATACTCTCGAATGAGTGGCGACCATTGTTTGTATGTGTCGGGCCAACCAGTCTTTGTGACTTGCTTCAGTGCCGTAAGCTGGGTGTCCTGTGTTGTGACCGATTTTATTTCTCTCAGTTTGTTGTCACTTACTTGGATGTTGGTTATCAGGGTGTGTACTTGTGCATCCATACCTTCGCTTAGGCTGTTGGCATGATATTCAATAGCTTTACGTGACAGAGTGTCGGCCACTGGTATCTGTTTCCCAGGTTTGTGGAGGATGTGAATATCGTATTTTTGGAGTTGGAGTATCATCCTCTGGAGACGAGGAGGGGCTGAAGCGAGGGGCTTCTTGAGTATTGCCTCCAGTGGCTTGTGATCGGATTCCACAGTTACTTTTCTGCCGCACATGTACTCATGGAAACGCTTACACCCGAACAACACGGCGTACAGCTCTTTTTCTATTTGGGCGTAATTCTGTTCCATACTGTTGAGTGATTTAGATGCGTAGGCGACAGGTTTATCATGTTGGAGTAGGGCTGTGCCTAGGCCACTCTTTGAGTTATCTACTTGCAATGTGAGTTCCTTCTGTGGGTCAAAGTATGTCAATACTGGATGATTTGTGATCAGTTCTTTGATCTGCTTGAACGTTCTGTTGTGGACCGCATCCCATATGAACTCACAATCTTGTTTTAGCAGCTGTCTGAGTGGTGCGTTTACCTCTGAAAGATGCGGTGTGAATCTGGCCAAGTAGTGGATCATGCCGAGTATGATCTCTAACTCAGACTTGGACTGTGGTGGCTGTATCTCTTGTATGGCTTTTACCTTTTGTGGGTCTGGACTAATGCCTTCACATGAGAGCCTGTGGCCAAAATAGCTGACCTCTTGGACCTCAAGCTCCTCTTTTACCCGGGCTCGTAGTGCGATTGGGACTCTGCGTGGAGGGTAGACCACTGCCGTTGCGTGGGAGTTGACCCGGAATGTGCATTCTCCAGCGAATTCTCCAATGCCCTGGAAAACAATTGCATATTCCTTTAGTATGGGCTTGGGGTCATTGTCTGTTTTTGTTTCTTCTTTACTTACTACCATTACTAGTTTAATGAGGTTTAGGTTTAAGCTGGCACTTAAACCTAAGATGGGTGGTGCTTTGGCCTTGACAATGTGGAACTCTAGCAGTACTGAGCGATTGTTATGCTCACATTCTAGCATGCAGGAAGCCTCGGACTTCCATTGCGTTGCCTCCATAGGCTGTGACAGATTGTGTGGGTGGTGCTATGGGCACTCTTTTAAATAATGCATTAAAGGTGTTATTTGGTATAGCGTTGATTTCCGCACCCGAATCTATTTTGAACCTGATTGTTTGCTGGCTAGGTCCAACTTTAATGTCTGCATAAGCCTGTACATTGTTTTTGTTTGTATTCACAGTTGTGATGCTGTCAATGTACAATTCACACTGCTCTTCTTTAGTGGTCGACCGATATATTGCCAAGGCCGATATATTGGCTGATATTTGGCATTTTTTAAATATCGGCATCGGCCGATAAGTTTTCCTGTTTGGCCGATGCGTTCTAGGCAGGACTTTTATTTTGACGGCGCTGAGAACAGCAGCGCCTGAGCACACAGTGCTTACATTCTCCCTCTTGTTTGCTGTTGTTGTTCAGTTCTGTCTAATATGGATTATCTAATACGTCTGTCTAATAATCAGATAGAACGGTTAAACAAAGGAATTAAAATGTATACAAAAAGTATTATAACGATTGCTTTTATATTATTAGTAATAGAAAGGCAAACATTATAATACTTTCTTGTTTGCCGTCAGCATTCAGCAAATTTTGAAAAAATATGATTAATGCACACAAACTTCCCAGAATACTGAGTGCCCTGTTGGTTACAGTGTTTACTTGCTTTTTAATTATATTTTTATTAAATATTTATTTATTTGTGAAAAATACTTTGTCATCTAAAGTATAAGTATGTTTATTTAACACATTTATTTTTTTTAATCAATTTTCAAATGATTTCAAATTTCTTAAATATTAATGAAAATAAATAAAATTGTATCGGCTTAATATCGGCCATCACGGCCACCCTGCTTTCCAAGATATCGGCATCGGCTGTCAAAAAACCAATATCGCTCGACCACTACTCCTCTTCATTATTTTGCTCTATGGCATACACAGGTCTCCTCTGAGGCTTTGGTGGAGCAGTATTCTTGGTTTTGCAGGCTTTTGCGAAATGGTTGTACTTTTTACATTTCATACACTGTTTGCCTCTGGCTGGGCATGTTTCTCTTGCACTGTGTGAGCCTGCGCACCTATCACATTCTCTGTGTACTGGTTTATGGTATTTCGTTTTTATGTATCGGAGTATTTTGTCGTTGTTTTGTTGCGTTCACGGCGTCAATTTTGGGGGCGTCTTTTGATCCAGTCATCTCTTTTATCTGTGCTAGCTCGTGGGAACGGGCGATGTCTATGGCCTTATCCAATGTTAGCTCGGCTCCCTGGCTTAACAGCTTCTTGCGGCTGCGTGGGGAGTTTGTGGCGAACACAATGCGGTCCCTGACCATTTTGTCACTGTTGGGGTAACTGCAGTCTTTTACAAGTAGCTTCAGCTCAGTTATAAAATGTTCAAATGTTTCGCCGTCAGCCTGCATTTTCTCATGGAAGCGATATCTGGCGTATATCGGGTTGGACTTGGGGGGTCACAGACATATCTCACGAATCCTTCAATAAGCAAAGTGTAGACGGTGTAAATAAAAGATTCATTGCGCAGTTTAGAGAGCTTCGTTGATTATAAATGTGAGCTCGCGATGAGCTAAGATGAGTGACAGCTTTTAATGATTTTTAAGGGAGTTTGTAAATGTGATACTGATTCTGTGCTACCTCTGTACAAATTAATTTTAATACTGATTTCATTTGATTAGTAACTTATTCTTCTTATTCTACTTGTTCTTATTCTATGGTTTTATCTAGAATTTTTAAAAAGCTTATAAAATTTTTTTTTTTTTAAATTTGACATAAAAGATTACATACTTTTAATAAAGATAGAAAAATGCCATTACAAAGGTAAAAACAAAATTCTACTGTAAATCACTTGAAGGAGTCAAATATCACCTCGTAATGGGAAGGCTATTTTTTAATCAAATTTTGGTGCTCCTAAATTTTTGACTGTGCTCCTAAATTTAAGTTAGGAGCACAAGCGCTCCTAAAAAGAAAAATAAGCGTAGAGCCCTGAGTATGTCTGTAGCTTCTTAGCTTCGTCTTCGGGAAGTGACCAGGTATTATATATGTCCTGTCCCTTCTCCCCGATCCATAAAAGGTAACTGCACTTATCTGGTTCGGGTTTCTCCCGCAATGGGCCAGAAAACACAAGCTCAGCTTGTTGCTTGAACCGCCACCATGCTTCGAGCAGGTTGGCTGAATCCCAATCCATCCGCGGTGCCGGAATGCCATACGTCTCCATAATCTTCGCTGTCGGTGGGTCTTCGGACCGTTACTCTGACACCATGTTATGTTTGCCCTTTGGCAAACTATTAACTTTAATATAATGGAAGAAAGAGACGGCGTAGCTTCAACCACTGTTTATTCGGACATCATAAATCACACGAGAATCACATACTACACAGTAGTCTTGCGATACTGATGACTTCACACAGTGTGCTTTACTCAGTGTAGCCGAGGCACTGTTAACTTCAGGATGTTACTAATCATTATAATGTTAATATTAGTTGTTCTTTTTGCTTTTGTGCAACAGATAAATAACAATTTATATGTTTTAGACATTTTATGTTTAGATCATTTCTTTTTTGCAGGAGTCTCTTCCCGCCCGCTCCCGCACTCGCCCATCAAGAGTTGGGAGTGCAGGTCTCTACTTTCAATGCGCGTGCTTCGGCTGTGTGTCAGTCAGCGCGAGCAGCAGATTGAGCTTTTTTTCACTCCTTATTGCACTTGATAACTTTAAACATCATGCACGTCCCAAATTCACAATCTCATGCTGTCTGAGAGAAGCGCTTTCTGAGTGTGTGCTTCGTGTGTGTCAGTCAGTGCGAGCACCGCATTGAGTTCTTTTTCATTGCATATTGCACTTAATAACCAAGTGTGTCACTCTTTATTTTCTCATTAATGCATGTTTCCTTATCACTTAAAGGTGAATATAACATTTAAGCAGTATGTTACGTAGATATATTTGTGTACCGCGGAATAGACACTTTATTCCGTGGTAACGATATATACCGTCATACCGCCCAGCCCTACCTACAACTCCTGCCGGTACGTGACATGTGGTGGTGTCACCCCAATCATTGATTAGGTTGTAAAATCTGATTGGTTACGAGTCCGACCAGGTACATGACATGTGGTGGTGTCACCCCAATCATTGATTAGGTTGTAAAATCTGATTGGTTACGAGTCCGACTCTAACCATTAGGCCACGACTTCCCACATGTACTGAGTCTCGAACATGCAACCTTCGGGTTACAAGTCCGACTCTCTAACCATTAGGCCACAACTGCTTATTTAGTTAAAGTGCTAAAGGCCTATTTATTATTATTATTGTATTCTAGGAGCAAAAGGAGCCTGCGATGTATTTTTTTCTGCGATTGTATATTGCGATATGAAAAAAAAAATCAGATGACTTCAATAGCTCTATTTGGGAAAAAAATAATCAATGATTGGGGTGATTTTGTAGGCGAGTAAATCAGCATAGATAATAAACAAATTACAAGCATAGATAAATAACAGCTGTGAACCAATTGGAACATTAAACTGCTGTGAACCAATATACTGTTACACATCCATTTTCTTTCTCACTTGTTTACCTTCACCTAAACCATAAGCAACTATGTTTACAAGGATGCTTGCAGAGCACAGTATTTCATATATATAAGTGCTCTGCATTTAACCCATCCAAAGTGCACACACACACCGTGAACACGCACCCGGAGCAGTGGGCAGCCATTTATGATGCGGCGCCTGGGGAGCAGTTGGGGGTTCGGTGCCTTGCTCAAGGGCACCTCAGTCGTGGTATTGAAGGTGGGAGAGGGTGCTGTAAAATCACTCCCCCCACCTACAATCCCTGCCGGTACGAGACTCGAACCCACAACCTTTCGGTTACAAGTCCGACTCTCTAACCATTAGGCCACAACTGCTTATTTAGTTAAGGTGCTAAATTATTATTATTGTAATTATAATTATAATTTATTATAAATTATAAGGTACTTATTATTATTGTATTCTAGGAGCCAAAGGAGCCAGCTCGTATGGATCTTTACTAGGGCTGCACGATATTGGAAAAAACTCGCATTGTGCACAAATAGATGCAGAAGTGAACATAATTCAGTGTTCACGTGCATCTGCGTGGCTCTCACCTTGTCTACACCGGACACGAGCGGTGCGACGCGACAAAATACTATGAACCCATTATAATCAGTGATGCTGTCAGTCTACACTGGATGTGGCGCGGCGCTAGGGCTGGGCGATATAACTAAAAAATGTATCAACGATATAATGTTTCATATCATGCCGTTGCTAAGCAACCGTGACCTGCGCTTTCCACGACGACACGGAAGTTTTAACAAAGGATAAACGAATTTCCAGCACTGAAAATCGTGTGCAGTAGCTCTGCTACTAAATGTATTTAAAATGGGTATCTCTGTACAGCTGTCACGTCCGGGGTAGACACCGTGGCTGTGGGTGAGCAAAGAAAACAATCAGTATAAATATAACTATCAGTAGCCTATACTAAACATCGCACATCACACGATGTGACTATCGCGGATGCGCACATCACAATATCGATGCTGAAACGATATATCGTGCAGCCCTAATCTTTACCACCTATTAACTTTAATTTGTCAAAAATATCACGCCCTTTCGTGCTTACTAAGTCCTTCTCTATATGATATAGCAGCTTCTACACGTTTTTTTCCCCCATGGTTTAGACATCATAAATCAGTAGAACAGCGTCTTCAGTAGTGCATTAACCGTGCAATCCATGCTGTTGTTTACATCCGAGTATCTTCAATATGGCCACGGGTAACTGACCAAACGGTGACGTAGGTGCAAATGCTCGATAGCCTGCAAAGAGCTTACAAAGAATGTGTTGGGATCTATTTGTGAAGGGGTAATAATAATAATAATAATAATTCATTTTATTTAATGGCGCCTTTCTAAACACCCAAGGTCACCTTACAGCAAGCAAACTAGTAAAAACAGTAACAATAAATAAGTCCTGCCAGCATTACAAAATTCAACAGCACAACTGCATACATCATGAATACAATAAAGGCTTACAAGAGCAATAATAAGAGCAATTAATAAGAGCAAGTCATAAGAAAGCCTGGGTAAAAAGATAAGTCTTAAGACGAGATTTAAAAGTATGAAGGCTCACTGTTCTGTATATTGGGGGGAAGAGAGTTCCATAGGCGAGGGGCCGTAAAACTAAAAGTTCTTGCTCCCATGGTGCTTAAACGTATACGCGGCGACACAAGAGAGATCGAGTGTGAAGATCTGAGAATGCGAGAAGGAGTATAGATGTGGAGATGGTCCGTAAGATATGGTGGAGCAAGGTTGTGAAGTGCCTTAAATGTGAGAAGCAAAATTTTAAAATCAATGCGATACTTTACTGGGAGCCAGTGTAGACGTTGGAGAACTGGAGAAATGTGCTCTATTGATGAAGTCCTAGAAAGAACACGAGCTGCTGAGTTCTGAACCAATTGAAGTTTATAGAGAAGTTTAGAAGGAAGACCAGTAAGGAGAGCATTACAATAGTCGATACGTGAGGTAACCAGTGCATGAATAAGAATTGCAGTATTACACATGAGGTTCAGAGCCCGTCACGCTGAAGGGCGTTCCCCTAGCGTTTCCGACGCAGCTCGAGTTCCTGAAGAGGAACTAGAGGGTTTAGAAGACAGGTAGAGCTGGGTGTCGTCGGCATAGCAGTGAAAATGGATACCATATTTCCTGAGAATATAGCCAAGAGGAAGTAAATAGATGATGAATAAGAGTGGGCCCAAAACAGAACCCTGAAGGGACACCAATAGTAACTGTAGATGGTCTTGATTTAAATTTTTTAATTTGAACATACTGAGTGCGACCGGTAAGATAAGACCTAAACCAGGAAAGTGGGGTGCCAGTAATCCCTATTGAAACTAACCTGTCCAGGAGTATCTTGTGCGAGATCGTGTCAAAGGCCGCACTCAGGTCAAGAAGGACAAGTATTGTTAACAAACCAGAATCAGCTGCCAATAACAAATCATTAGTAATTTTGACAAGAGCAGTCTCTGTACTATGATGAGGACGAAAACCGGATTGGAATTGCTCAAACAATGTATTATTGGAGAGATGATTGTGAACTTGAGATGCAACACATTTTTCCAAGATTTTAGAAATGAATGGCAAATTAGAAATTGGTCGATAATTTTCAAAAATTGATGGATCAGTCCCTGATTTCTTTAGAATAGGGGTAATAATAGCAGTTTTAAGAAAAGAAGGTACAGAACCAGAAACAAGTGAAGAGTGAATAATTTTTGTAATTAATGGAGACAGATGGTAGACAGGCTTTAACTAAGCAGGTAGGCAGTGGATCAAGCTGACAAGTGGTAGTTTTAGATTTCAGAATATAACACAATATCTCCGCAGCAGTTGGTAAAATAAAAGTAGTAAGATTAGAATGCACAGTTTACTTGGGAGACTTGACAACTGGAATCGTAACCTAAATTGCTAGGAAGTAATTGCTGATTAATCTTTTTAATCTTAGACTCAAAAAAAGTCATAAAACTGTTGCATAGTTCTGTAGAACGACAGCAGCGTGTCAGATGGACACAGAAAATTCTTCACTACAGAAAAAAGAAATCTAGAGTTCCCTTCGCTAGCTCCAATTATATTAGAATAGTAGTCCGATTTTGCTTTGGACAATGCTTCTTTATAATGATGGATATGGTCAGCAAGCATTTCTTTATGTACAGTAAGACCGGATTTAGCGTATAAACGTTCTAGCCTACGGCCTTTAGTTTTAAGCAGACGCAATTCAGAGGTAAAACCAGGGAGCAGAGAGAGTAAAAGAAACAGTCAGAGTTTTGACAGGTGCAAAAACATCCAAGATCTCAATTAGTCCATTATTATAATAGGAAACCAGAGCATGAGCAGTGGAGAAATCAGCTTTGCTGGAGAAGCTGGCAAGTTCATCAGCAAAATTAGGCACATCAATGTTCTTAATGTTCCGGAATGTGATTGAACGACATGGGTACCAATCAGAAAAAGGGTACAAATGTGTTTGCAAATCATTAGATGTTCCATGGAATACCGTAAAGACCATCATCAATAAACAGAGACAATAGGGCACCACAATGGCATTCCAAAGAACAGGGTACCTGTCTAAAAAGGGTTTGCCAATAGACTTATGGCAACAGTAAAGGAGCTTCAGGTATGTCTGGCAAGTACTGGTCACTTGCTGCATGTTACAACAGTATCCTTTATTCTTCATATGTCTGGACTATGGGGTAAAGTGGCCAGATGGAAGCCATTACATTAAAAAGAAAAAGAAAAAAAACGGTGAAGACACAAAATTGAACTTTGGGCCGTAATTTTAAAAGGTACGTTTGACACAAAAACAAGACTGCTCATCACCACAACAACAACACCATGCCCATGTTAAAGCATGCTGATGCAGAAAAAGAGGAATGGTGATAACCTCAAACAAATTTCTAAGTCAAAGTAATGGCTTCAGAAAAAGAAGAACGTTTTGGAATGGCTCATGAGACCAGACCTTAATCCAATCTAAAAAATTTGTGGAATGACATGAAGAGGGATGGAGGAGTATGGGATCTATTTTCCACCAAAAGTATTGCTGTCATGCATCAAAAAAATTAGTATGAAGCAAAAAATTAAAAACGCAAGTAAAAATTTAAAAAGCTGTCAGACAAACTGAAAATATGAGCAGAAAATGTCTGAGAACATAAAAAAAAAAGAAAAACAAGTACAGGTGCATCTCAATAAATTAGAATGTCGTGGAAAAGTTCATTTATTTCAGTAATTCAACTCAAATTGTGAAACTCGTGTATTAAATAAATTCAGTGCACACAGACTGAAGTATGTGAGCCAAAATCATCACAATTAAAAGAACCAAAGACTTAAACTACTTCAGTCTGTGTGCATTGAATTTATTTAATACACGAGTTTCACAATTTGAGTTGAATTACTGAAATGAACTTTTCCACAACATTCTAATTTATTGAGATGCACCTGTATAACCATGAAAAACATGATTTTGTGTGCAAGTTGGATAATTTTGCAATAATGTTTCAGTTTTGTGCAATATGATTTTAAATGTTTACAGTTTTGATTCATGCTTTTTTTAAAAATGCATTTTTACATTTTTGATTTATGCTTATTTTTCGATTCTTGACCATGTTGTTTGCTGTTCTGATAACTTTCCATTAATGTTTAAGTTTTGTGTAGTATATTTTTTAAACATGTTTTTAATTTTTTGTGTCACACATGTGTCATTATTTTTTTGATCTGACCGTTATACTTTTGGCTGTAAATTGATCCCAAACAGGAGACCCACCTCCCATCTCTTTTGCATGGAAGAGTGGGGAGGAAAAAAAAGACAAATCAAGATGAGCTAAGTTGGTATACTTTGACTGGCTGCTGTATTAAAATCAAAAGGTGTTTCAACCAAGTATTATCAGGGCTCTACGCTTACTTTTCTTTTTAGGAGCACTTAAAAAAATTTAGGAGCACATTCAAATTTTTAGGAGCACCTTCTAATCAATAATCCTAAATTGTATCAAAAAGTAGCCTTCCCATTACGAGGTGATATTTGACTCCTCTAACTTTATTAAAAGTATGTCATCTTTTGTCAAATTCTCAAAAAAATTATATTTTATAAGCTTTTTAAAAATTTTAATTAAAACGACAGAATAAGAACAAGTAGAATAAGGAATATAAGTTACCAATCAAATGAAATCAGTATTAACAAAATTAATTTGTAGAGGTGGCACAGAAGAACACAAAAGAGGCTTGGTGTACTTTCAGACATGTAATGAGGCTCAGAAGTGGAATGAGTGCAATTAAATCCATAAATTCATGATGATATTAATGTTTTAAATATAAAATTTTGAATATAGAAATATAAAATGATTTAAATAACTGAAAAGATACTTTAAAAATGAAACTAAAACTGCCAGCAGGTGGCGGCAAGTCTTATTTTTATCACTGAATCATTAATTCAATTGATTCATTC
>NW_015624544.1:170645-176412 GCF_001515625.1 Sinocyclocheilus rhinocerous | reverse complement strand
TCACGTGTGCGCCACATCTCTGAGTGTAACCGGTGTAAACTAGTAGGTGTGTTCGACTTAACGCGGACCGACTGTGCAGACTGATCAGTGTATTACAGTACCACGAGAGCTATAGAGAGCAGACTGCTCCGTACGCGTTCGAATCGCTCTTGTGGATGTCAAAACACTGATCGATCTGCGCCGCGCACTTCTAGTCGAACACTAGTGCTGCAGGCTTATTGGCTCACTGACTTTGATGAGATTACCCCTTACAGAGCTCTACGCTTACTTTTCTTTTTAAAAAATTTAGGAGCACGTTCAAAATTTTAGGAGCACCTTCTAAACAATTATCCAAAATTTTATCAAAAGGTAGCCTTCCCATTACGAGGTGATATTTGACTCCTCTAACTTTATTAAAAGTATGTCATCTTTTGTCAAATTCTTTAAAAAATTATATTTTATAAGCTTTTTAAAAATTGTAATTAAAACGACAGAATAAGAACAAGTAGAATAAGAAATATAAGTTACCAATCAAATGAAATCAGTATTAACAAAATTAATTTGTAGGGGTGGCACAGAAGAACACAAAAGTGGCTTGGTGTACTTTCAGACATTTAATGAGGCTCAGAAGTGGAATGAGTGCAATTAAATCCATCAATTCCTGATGATATTAATGTTTTAAATATAAAATGTTTAGTATAGAAATATTAAATGATTTAAATAACTGAAAAGATACTTTAAAAATTAAACTAAAACTGCCAGCAGGTGGCGGCAAGTCACTGATTTTTATCACTGAATCATTCATTCAATTGATTCATTCAAACGGCTGATTCATTCAGGAATGAATCAAGTGACTGTCTTTATGAATGGGTAATCATGAATCACTGACTCACTAGATTCGTTTAAAAACGCCCGTTCATTCATAAACGAAACACCACTGTGTTTGAATAGAGATGCGCAGCGGTTCCGCTGTGCCTTTGTTTTAAACTATTTTTGACGACGAAATAGAGCAAAATCGGACAATAGTGTTATAGTCAGACAATGTAAGTCACTTAATATTAACTTCTTGTTTATTGAATTGTATTGTATTAAATCAGTATCACATTTACAAACTCCCTTAAAAATCATTAAAAGCTGTCACTCATCTTAGTTCATCTCGATCTCACATTTATAATCAACGAAGCTCTCTACACTGCGCAATGAATCTCTTATTTACACCCTGTCTACACGTTGCTTATGAAATGTCTGTGATACATTACTCAACGTTGCAAAAACACGTAGAAACCTTTGAAGCTCCCCTGAGCGATCACAAGTATGATCGCAGTAGTTTTCAGTCGCAAATGCGACTGAAATGGTCGCACTGTAGAGCCCTGGTTATTTTATATCTTTTATTTTTAAGTTTCAGTTGTTAGTTACATGGATTTTGTTTGTTTCAATATTACATTAAAGCAGTAGCGAACTGTGACTCTTGAGCCTAGGCCCTCTCCCCCTACCCTCGTCGGGGGAAAAAACTACAAGCCTAGCTTACGGTGTCCTCTTCTAAAAGTCACCTTTGACCATTCCACCTCTGAAACAAGAGGCTATCCAGTCTTAAGGGGATCGCACACCGGACGACATGTGTAGTATTGTGCAATTTTTAGCAAAACGTTTGTCTTTCTGTGGCTCTAATAAATTCCGTGATTCATTGTGCTATAGATCGCAATTTCTCATCCCGTTTGCTGACGCGACGCGTTCAGTGTGTGATACGTGTTGCACCGGGGCACCACTGTACTTCTTGTCCGATGTGCGACCGCAACAAAACAGCACAGCGAGGTGACTGATATTACCAAAATAAAACCGCTAAATTTAAGTCAAATGCAAATCCTCATTACAAATATCTGCACTTCAGCGGGCAAAACGTACAGACACTCCCTCCCATCACAGAAAACCAACAAATGTAATATGTTTAAGACAACACATCATGACAGCGCTGACACAAAACAAATTAGCGACCGACACTTCATGACAAACAAGCAGTGTTTATAATAAATAATATTATTATTATTGGCTCAGCGGCCTAGTAAATGTCCTCACTTACGTTATTTGCGGCTTCCATCGTGAAGTGAATAATAGCTAGTTAGTTTATCTGCGTATATATTTTTTTTCAGAGAGATCCCCACAGCGGAGGGAACTTGTCATAAAGTTAGTGATAAGGCCCGCCCATTTAGAGGAAAGATTTGATTGGTCAATTTTTCTGTCATTCGAAATTACTCCCACATTGATTTACTATTGCTTGGCCCTCTGTAATTTCATAGCTGGACCACGAATCAAAGAGCCGCAAACGCTAGGCAGAAACATTCAAATATGGAGAAAATGGGCGGTGTTAATAAGTCCATTCAGTGATTTGAAGAGTTTTTTTTTCTTTTTTCTACAGAAGTTGTTTTTATGTTATTTAGATGATGTTTGTCAAATTATGAATTGCTTAAAATTAGTAATGATTCTTTTTTTTTAATTAAAAATAATATATTTTAAAACATTTATTTAAAAATTGTGAATATTGTTTTTACAATAAGTTAGGTCCTCTCTGAGGGGCCTAGAGGGCCCTGACGGTTCCCCACTGCATTAAAGGTGAAAAAAGATCTGACATGACAGGGGTGTTTAGATATAGTATAATTTCCAACTGTTATTGCAAACATTGCAAACTGCATAATAAACTATTAATATAATAATAATAAACTAAATCATACATTAATTACTTGGTTGCATTGTTTGGAATGCGGAAAAATATTTAATATACATTTTTAATAGTAATATATAAAAATAAAACACACTGTTAATAATAATAATAATAATTATTATTATTATAAACAATACATTGTTTACTTGGTTGCATTTTTTGGAATGGGGAAAAGATTTTAATTAAAAATATATACATTTTATTAATAATATATTAACAAAACCATTGTGTGTTATCCACCAAACTGGATCTGCTGCAAAGACAGAATCAGTGGACTGTTTCTGCCTCAGCTTGGTTATTACAATTGAAGAGGGAGATTATAAACTGTTTGTATTTGTGAATCTCATTTGATGGGCTTTTTCTTCCTCAGATTATGTAGCTGTTGAGCGCCAGGAAGATGACATCCACAATGTGCAATCTGTCATTGACTCGTTGGCCTTAGACTACCTTCAGATTAGTTTATCTCACATCACAGGTTAGGCATGTTTCATTGTGTCCATCTCTCTTCACATGGTCTGTAATCACTTGTCATTGGAGGATGCCATGCTATCTAAAAAGTGTCTACTTAACTATAAGAATTTTAAATATGCCTGTTGAGAGCAGTCAGAGCACATGGTTTCTTTTATTAGCCAGACATAAACTGGCATTTCCTCTTTGTTTTGTGTAGCTTCATGTATAACACATGCATTCTATCTGTAGGTGAGAATATAGTTAGAGGAGAAAAAGAATCTATCAGAAACCTGTTGGAGATTTTTGATGGTCTGCTGGACTACCTCATAGAGCAGCAGAGTGATGAGGAGCCTCAACATAAAGGTGATTTATATCTCTTTAACAGCTTTCTATTTGCCAGTGCTCATCACCTGAACAAAAGGACTGAGATTACTAGGTGTTCGTAATTTATAAGCTGCTGCTGATGCATCATTTTGCAACTGAAGTCAAATTTTCTTTATGCACACATTTAGGGCTCAATGGAAAGACCAATGCTGCCAATGCAGCTTATCAGCCTCGAAATCAGGACACAGGCAAGATGCAGTGTCAGCCCTTAACCATTCAGTAAGTGATAATTACACACAGATAATTGAGAGATTCACTTTCTCACAGTTGCACTTGCTGCTTTTCCAGTCCGAGCCTGGTCTACCTAGCAGACTTGCCCACTCTCTCACACAACCACACACAGGATTGCAATCAAGGTAAAGATGATGCGGTGACAGGAGTCATACAGTAAGCATGTGCGATATATTGATGCTCAAACAAACCGTGTATGAGCACTCTAGTTGCACAGATATGCACAGACACATTTCTGCACATTCACTTTGTTTCCACACACATTCAGGATAATGATTTGATTTGTCATGTGTATGTTGCTGTGTTTAATCATTCTGAATGGATCTGTGTACTGCAGTACTATAAGCAATCAGCTCAAGGTGGTTGGTTGAGGGGATTTTTGGCATCTCCATGTGGTCCTGTTCGGTATCACAACTTGACTTGTCTACTGTACACATTCTATACACCAGGGGTCTTCAACTAAAATTGCTTGAGGTCCAGTAATGAACCATCCTCACCAGCCGAGGTCCGGACAATTATATAGGCCTACCTAAAAACATGAATTGATGGTTTTTACCAGACCAGGGTATGTGCAGGATATTTAAGCTCATGTTTAAGACTTTAAGACCTGCACAAATAAAATTAAAATGACTGTAAAAAGCATGATTTACAGTTCAGATAAAGGTTTTGTTTACAAAAACAAAGTTTTTTTTAAATGATTAACTTCACATTTCAGCCTTTAAAATATTTTTAAAGTAAATTCAGGCAAAAGTATCAATTATTATATTAATTTAAACAATTATTATCAATCTATTATTATAGCCTATTAATTAAATACACACACACACACACACACACATATACAGTGGGTACGGAAAGTATTCAGACCCCCTTAAATTTTTCACTCTTTGTTATATTGCAGCCATTTGCTAAAATCATTTAAGTTAATTTTTTTTCCGTACCCACTGTATATATATATATATATATATACTGTCTTAATTGTTACAATTTTTCAGAATGCATTATCTTCTTATCGATCCACTAGTTCACATTTACAATGTATTTGCATTTATCTGAACAAAAACAGCAGACAGGCTTATTAAATAAATGCACATTAATTCTCTGCCAGCAGGAGGCGCTTTTGGAACAGCAGAAATACAGCGGTTTCCCCTGTAACAGCAGTAAGGCAGCACAGCAGCTATTTTTGAAATGTGTAGCGCTCATTTTTATTCAATGAAATCATAGCCTTTTTAATCGTCACACTAAGCCGTATCGCAATTCTAGTCATACTAGCGTTCCCAAATTTAAGACTTTTTATGGCCTTAAATTTAAAGGGGTGGTTCACTGGTTTTTTTCTAGGCTTGATTGTGTTTATGGGGTGCAGTCTAACATGTATTAATGCTTCGTTAAAAAAAAAAAAACGCATTATTTTTCACATAATTTACCTTTATTTTACTCTCTGTCCCTTCTCACATAAACGTGCTGATAATTTCGTGCTTTTATGAAGCCCCTCCCTCAGAAATACGTGATCTTTTAATGGTAGGCCTATGTTTTTTGTTTGTTGTTGTCTCATACTTTTAGATACGCTGTTATTTGTAAATGCTACTGCTTATGTTAGCTTTGAATATACGGTTTTATTTCAAGCTGATTAAAGGTTTAATACAGTACGGCAACCGCACACGCGTCCATGTATAACACTTCTCATAGCTATGTGAAAATAAGTGTATAAATGGAACAGTTCATTGTTGGAGCTGAGCTGAATTAGAGAGAGAGAGATGCAGAGCGAGGAACAGTATTGAGAATCGCTGCTTTAGAACATTGATTTTGAAACTTGTGAATCAATCCATTAGAATCGTTAGAAGACAGAATCGCGATTCAAGATAAGTTATCTAGAATTATTTATGGAGCAGATAAAATACATATAATCATTTATTAATAAATTATAATTGACTATAATTTATAAATTATAATCTTTTCTTTATTTAAAGGCTGAAATGTGAGGTTTACCTTTTTATGAAACTTTTTCAA
>NW_015624544.1:167629-170545 GCF_001515625.1 Sinocyclocheilus rhinocerous | reverse complement strand
AACAATACCGTGATAATACTGATAACCGTGATAATTTTGGTCACTATAATCGTGATAAGACATTTTCATACCGTTACATCCCTATTCTGAACATTTGTATATTTATTTATTTTTTTATTTTTTTTAGTGTGTGTTTTGGTGTGCATAAATGTATATGAACTTATTATATCACTTGGTTTTTTGGAGTCTCCAAGTGTCTTTTTTTGAAAAGATGTCTTTAATGTATCTTTAAATAAGATTGCAGGAAATACAGTTTTGTGAGAATCACCCTTCAATCTATTGGTTTACTTTGCTGGATATAGCAAATTATGACAAAATGAATAAGTTAAACAAGATAAATGGTGTATGCTTAATTTCATGATAAGTGTGCGATTAATCGTGATTATTCACACAAAAAGGGTGTGATTTAATCTGATTAAAGATTTTAATCTATTGACAGCGTTTATTTTTTAAGATAAATATAGATGTCTTTGCAAAAAAGGACACTTGAAGACTCCAAAAAGGACACCAAAGAACCAAATGATGTAAGAAGACCATATAGGCTAATTTACTTTTACTTTACTTTTAGTCATTTAGCAGACGCTTTTATCCAAAGCGACTTACAAATAAGAAAAAGTAATTAAAACTAAAAGCTAAAACTCTATAAATACTATATATATACACATTTAAGAAAATAAAATAAATTAAATAAAAATGACAAATGCATACAACAACACTTCAAAACTAAAACATTTAAATTTAAATTTAGCATTTAAAATACGTTTTTGGATGTGTGCGGACCTTCTCTTTTGCACATGCAACGTTTCACTAGTTTGCTCCCTTGATGCCTGCCCTCAGTGCTCTCTAAATGCCAACAGCTCGCTTGCTCAACACAACCCAGCATTACAATATGCCATGATTCCAGCCAATCAGAGAAGAGGCTGCTAAATTCTGATTGGCTGCCTTGACAACCACTCACAACATTCCTTGCATTACCAGGACAGCAGAAGGACACACTTTCCTGTTTATCACAACAAATGGCCAAGCAAAGCGCACGACACTGACAAGGTACGCGATACAGTACAAGACCAAACGCGATTTCAGCACGTCTCCACACAGTAAACAAAACAAGCGTTTCCTAGCAACGACAACTGCTGTATACACTTACGAGCTGCTTTTAACTTCTGCTGATTGAGTGCTTCTCTCAAAGAGTATATCTTAACACTTTGTTTTGCTGGCGCGTGATTAAATTGATTTTAATTGATACATTTATGCACACCAAAGCGCACATAAAAAATAAAAAAAAAACACAAATACTGAAAAGAAAAACTTTTTCAGATTTCATAGTGTATAGTATGTGTACAGTAGACAAGTCAAGTTGCAATACCGAACAGGACCACATGGGAATGCTAAAAAAAATCCTTAACCTGATACAACTCCAGTGTGCCACCCGCGGTACACTGCATGCTTTGAGGGTTAACTTCGTGAAACACACACAAAAAAAAAAGGTAAACGTGTCATATATCTTTGGAAAGCTGAGGTTCTTGTGATTCGAATGACTCAAACCGATGACGAATGTAATTTTAAGATACAATCAACACAGCAGGTACTATCAGTGTCTTTGTCAGACCAACAACAACCAAATAAACAATAACAAAACTGAAGGAACTCACCTATGAAGCCTCTTGTTAGTCCACTAATTCATTACATTCCAACAAAAATGGTGTAGTTACACTGTAATGCCAACTAGCTTCCAGGATGAAGGATGAGGCAGCCTCTCTTTGATGGACAGTAGACCGATCCAATTGCATCAGAGTTTGCAAATGACTGTCGTTTCTGATAGCCAATGAACTTCTGAAATAAAACATTTACTTTTTGAGAGTAACACTTACTTTAGTGGGAGGGTTTAACATATCGTGCGCAGAAGTCCGTGCGCAAAGAATTATAGTGACTGGTGCGTCCGTGCGTAATGAGCGCTCAATGAGAGATAACGGGGAAAAGGTGGTTATAGGTAAAAAACTATCAAAGAGAACGCGAAAAACAAACCTTTTGTTCTAATAAGTTGTTAAACAATGTATAACAATAAAATTGGCCGGACAATAAAAGTGTTTTTTGACGAAGAGAGTGATGTTTCATCCATTGAAGCAGATGAGAGGGGATGCTTTTGGATGGAGGAGACGTCGCTCTCAAAAAGTAAGTGTTTTATTATATGTTCTGTGATCCAAATGTATTTTCCAGCTAATAGCTCCCAGCTACAGTCATCTGCAGGCATCTGTTTACAAAAAAAAATGTAGGCGGATTTTTTATTTTATTTTTCAGTGTGTTCAAAGTTCTATTACTCAATACCAATAACACCTCAGAGTGTCCCCTTTCAAAAGAGACCAAAACCATGTATGTACTCCAAATGGTTCAAGAACAGCATGCAATTTACTTTGGGTATGCCTTTTTTAGGCGTTTTAGGCAAATTTTACAGGAACGGTAAAGGGTTAACCAACCGCCTTGAGCTGATTGCTTATACATACTACAGTACATGGATCCATTCAGAAAGACTAAACACAGTAACATATACATGACAAATCAAACATTATACTGAATGTGTGTGGAAACAACCTGAATGTACTGAAATTTGTCTTTGCATAAATACAATACATGATCAAGAATGCTCATAAATGGTTTGTGCGTCAGTGCATCAGACTCACTTGTGCTTAGTTTAGGACTCCTATTACGACTCCCATCAAAGTTAACTAGTGAGAAGCTGGTTTGCTTTATCCAGCTGAGAAAACGTAGTTTGCATATCATGCGGTGGGATGTTTTGATGTTCCGTTCAGTCTGTATTTTAAACAGTGCGATGCTCTGTCAGAATATGACAGAGCTTGTATTTTAAATTGAAACACACTGGAATGAATAATTCAGTGAATATATATATATATATATATA
>NW_015624544.1:137299-166352 GCF_001515625.1 Sinocyclocheilus rhinocerous | reverse complement strand
TTTTGAATGATAAAACAAAGACAATAAACATTCGACTGCGACAATATCGTTTATCTGTGTTATTCAAGCCATCTCTGGTATTTTCATAATTAAGTATATTTATAATCCATTGCTAATCGATGTATTCTTTTTAAAGTAGCCTATGGAACATATTTTCTTCCTCATTCTGTGACAAGAAGCCACATCAGATCACAGAAGGAAGCATTTGACTGGTGTTGTGGAGTAAAAAGGTTATAATGTTATTTTTTTATTGGACAACAGGTTTAGAAATGTGAATACAAGGGAGTTTTTGCTTTAGGCATTTTAATTTAAGCATGTTTAGCTTAGTTAATGGAAGGCTACCTGCTGCCATCAGAGCAAGTGTAATTACTGCATTCACGCGCTCCTCGGATGCTCATAACTACAAGATGTGTTGGATTTGTATTATTGGAGCTTTCCGACTTGAGTTCACGTGCATTTTCTCAGTCGGGATATTATTTTTCACGTGCGGTGCCGGTGATGATGCAAAACGTCCATTTCGGAAAACCAGAGGACAAATATTACAAGCGATCACTCAGGCATGGCACCGAAATCTGCGTTCTGATTCGGTTCTAGTACATACCGGTTACATAGGTACTGGTGCCATATTGGTACCGGGTTTCGTTACCCAACCCTAGCAACCACGCCGACTGGCTTAACTCTAATTAGACGTGCACTATGTGTAATGTTTAATTAACAAAATAGATATACGTTGCAATCCGATAGATAATGACCCCAGCACCCACCTGAGCTAATATCATAATTGTTCTTTCTCCATTTTCTGAATTACACAGCACAGCGAGAGCACACATCGCACAAGCACATTTCTCTGAACTACACTACCCATAATGCTTTTCACTCGGAACTAACTATTTCAGCTATAGATAGTGATCTTCAGCGTCTCCCGGAACACTGTCATTGATATGACTGCGATAAGTGTGTGCTTCTGACACTGCGTGCAGCTGAAATCAACCACACACTCAGCAAATCTTCCCACATCGTGACGTAGACATGTGGGGGCATGTTAGAATAAGCCATTTTAGGTAGGCGTGGTTGACTTAATTTTTATAAAGAATATCTCTTTGGATTTGAGACTTTAGTCTTTGCAACTTTACAGATCTTCTTTATGCACCAAGAGCTTGTAACACTCCAAAGAGAAAGGAAAAATTTTAATTGCATCATATGACCCCTTTAATTATATGATAAACCCTATTTAACTGGCAGCATTCCTCCAATTTTCACTGAGATTGCAATAGGGCTGGGACAATAAATCGATGCATCGCAAATCGAGAAATTATTCTGCATCGATTGAGATTTTCCGAAGGCATCGCGATTCTCTCTTGAATCTATTCTGAGCTTAGTTGTTAACAGCAGATGGCACTTCATGCTTTAGAAATAGCCATATTCTGCTTGCTTCCAGTTACTCACATACACACCTCTTGAACCTAAAATAATCATTCATAATTTTTTAAAAGGTTGAAGCGAATTACAAGGATGTTCACAGTGTGCTGTTTACATTAATCTCGCATCATTGAAGCAGAAAAGCTGATGTGCAAGTACATTTAAACACTTACATTACTCAGCCGAACACACAAGCGCTCTTCTTCGTGAGCATTTGAGTGTGTGATTAAAAGCTAGCCTAGAGTGCCATCTGCTGTTAAAAACTAAGCTCAGAATCAATTCGAGAGAGAATCACGATGCATTCTGAAAATCTCAGAATCCAGATCCACGAATCGTGATGCATCGATTTATTGTCCCAGCCCTAGATTGCAAGATGGTGGGCCGCTCTAAGGTGACTGAAACCCTGCAACAGGAGGTTGTCCAGATGAAGGCCAAAGGGATGACCCTTTCAGCCATTGCACGAAAAGTTTGTTCCAAATCTGTAATTTCTCAAATATTGCAGCTTTACAATGACACTCATGAATTCATTCAAGTCCCCCCAAAAGGCTGGTGTCCATGTAAGACAAATGCAAGAAAAGGCAGGATAATGCGGAGCCTCTCAATGGGGAATCGGTTCAACACTGCAGCTGGAATTGCTCGCCAGTTCAGCGCTATACAGGGTAAGGATCTGTCTCGGCACGTTTAATAGAAGTCGGACTGAAAGCGCACTCTGCACTGACAAAGCCTTTCATCAGCAGAAAGAATAAAAAGGCTAGGCTCAATTTTGCTGAGGAGCATGTTGTGTGGAGAGAGGAGAACTGGTCCAAAGTTCACTTTAGTGATGAGAGCAAGCTTAATTTATTTGGGTCTGATTAAAAACATTTTGTTTGGCATCAAACTGGGGAAAGACTGAAGCCTAAGTGCGTAAAGAAGTCAGTGAAAAATGGAGGAGTAAGTGTCATGGTTTGGGTAATGTTTTCCACAGCAGGAGTTGGGCCTCTTAAACCGCTACATAACAGGGTGAATGCAAATGTTTATCAGAACCTCCTTCAGCAACATGCAGTTCCTTCCCTACAAGCATCTCCCAATCAGCCTGCAATTTTCATGCAAGACAATGTCCCCATCACATTGCAAAATGGGTAAAGCAGTTCCTTGAAGCCAAAAGCATTGAAATAATGAAATGGCCGGCCCAGAGACTTGATCTAAACCTGATTGAAAATCTCTGGAAAATCCTCAGCGACAAAGTTATGGCTAAGAAACCCACTACAGTTACCAAACTATGGAAGAGAGTGGAAGAAGAGTGGACCAAGATCACACTAGCACAGTTTGAGAAACTAGTGATGTCCTGTGGCCGCAGATGTGCTAAAGTCACTCAAAGCAAGGGCCTCTACCCTTCCTACTAATTTATGACAGCTGTAAAAATTTTAGTTGTAATCATCTTTCGTGCTACAGTGATTATTGTTCTCTAATTTTGATCACTGTGTTTTCCACAAAATAAAGGCTTTTGTTGAAATGCCTTGGTTATTTTGTCAAACATGTTAGTGGAACAGTGGTATACCTACAGCTAATATTCAAATTTTGAGCGATGAAGATGAACAATATTTCAGAAAAAGTATTTACAGATTGTTCTCTAATTTTGATTTATATATACAGTGTATATATATATATATATATATACACAAAACAGTTAAATAGACAAGACTTTAGCACATCTGCGGCCACAGGACATCACTAGTTTCTCAAACTGTGCTGGTGTGATCTTGGTCCACTCTCTTCCATAGTTTGGTAACTGCAGTGGGTTTCTTAGCCATAACTTTGTCGCTGAGGATTTTCCAGAGATTTTCAATCAGGTTTAGATCAAGACTCTGGGCCGGCCATTTCATTATTTCAATGCTTTTGGCTTCAAGGAACTTGAATAGTTGATTGGCGGAACTATCGGTTATCGGCAAAAATCAATGCAGATAGTTTTCCGGGTTGCGTCCGTTGTTGTGGCCGTTATTTTGTCTGTGGCCGAGACTAACAGCACCTGTTGTTTGTTTTGACACTGCAGCGGGAAACTTCAAACTCAAAAGAAAATCCTGCCGCGGAACAGAGCGCCATTCACATAGTTTTCCATTAAATTACATTATATTTGTCCCAAATCATTGTTAATGTACGTAATGACTTCACCCTAGGCTATGGATTATGTATTGTGCTCTTTCTGTGGCTCTAATACAGTCTTTATGCTTCATATAGAGAGCTGTAATACAGATCGCACTTTCTCTTTCCCTTTGCTCTGTTTTTTTTAAACACCGAACTTCAAACTAATTTATGCCACATTGTTCATTCTTGAAGCAAACGTATGTCCGTTTGGTGATTAAATAAACAGTTTTAGACCGCTGCTGGAATTGAAAGTGACGCGTCTGGTGGTTACTTCTCCGAGGAAGGCATGCCGGGGCTTTCAGTGCGACCATTTCAGTTGCATTTGCGACTGAAAACTACTGCGTGCGACTATGAAAACATATTTAGGAGCACCAGTGCGACTGACCAGATCATCATCATACTTGTGATTGTGATCGCTACTCATTAAGTGATTTACCGTCACTTACTGGTAGTTTAGTTGAGAAGTATGTTGGAAAGTATGCATTTTGCCCTCAACATTTCTTATTTGTATGCATTTACAAATGCATTTTAAATGCATTTAAAACATTAATCTCATAACATTATTTATTGCTGTTGTAATTATTGTTATTTGCAGTGTAAATTATTTAATCTGACTGGTAGCAGCCCTATAGTGTATATTGAATTTATTGATAAATTGTAATAATTTGACATGTAAGATGATGCATACATCTAAAAAGGTTAAAAATAGGCCTTTGTAAAGGTAAATATGCAGATTTAAGTATGTAAAAGCTGATAGAACACTGATGAAAATATTGCTTCAGAATAAATTGTTTACTCCACCAAAAATCTCAGTGATGCAGTTATTTTGCGAAGATATTTTGTATGGAATATTGTCTGCTGACATTAAAAGTTCACTGTATATCGTAGTTATAAATACCATTTATTACAGCAATTATATTTTGTTTTCTTTTTAATTTATACACATTAAATATTACATATATGTATGTAATAAAATTTGTATTTCCATTACAGGTTTAAGTCTTAAATTTCATATAAGGTGGTATTAAAAAGGTCTTAAAAAGTCTTAAATTTAACTTGTTCATGTCTGCAGAAACCCTGGGAGGGGGCTTTGTTGAAAACGACGTGTTTGAGAGCGGCGGGGCATAGAGGACCTACAATAATGTACAGTATTTGAAAAAGAATGTGTTTTTTGAACATTAAAGCATGTCAACATGTTCTGTTACACCAAATACACAAAATAATGATCTTTAAAATAGCATCATATGACCCCTTTAAAGAACACATTTTAAATAAGTAACTGTTTTAAAAAGTAGTCTGTTTATATAATAAAAAAATAAATTTTGCACAAATTAAATTTGATATAAAATTTATATGAAAATTTAGCCATGTGCAGTAATATTGAGAACTAAGAATGTGACGCATCGTGATATTGAGTTGATAATCATAATTGAATTGAATCGTGAAACCAGTGAAGATTCACACCCCTGGCTATTTTTAAGATGGCAGTTCTGACATACAGAGATTCCAACTATAAACAAAAAATCATAGAAACGGCAATTTTGGTTAAAATGTAAAGTTGTAAAGATGTATTTGCACAGCAGAAGAATAACAAATAACAAATAAAATTAATATGGTATGTGCAGGATAGAGCAATGTCTATGGTAACATATTAAACTGATAACATGATTAACATTTCAGATACAGGTTTTTACAAAAAGTCTTATAAAATGTTAAACATCACATTTCCACCTTTAAACCATTTTTAAAAAGGGATGAGTCAAATGTATGAATTATTAATTTAAAACAAATATATCTTACTTTATGAATTGTTTATAATTTTAGAAGACACATTAGCTTCTTGCCGATCCACGTGTTCACATTTACAGCTCTATGTGTTTTCTGCATACCCAGCTAACAAACGTTCTGGGAGCGTTAGTTTTTGGTTCCCAGAACGTTTCCTGTTGGCTAGCCAGGAAAGTTTTCTTAACGTAAATAGAATGTTCCCAGAACGTTCTCCTAACCTCTTTACTCCGATATAATTTACTCTGCTGTACGTCAGTAATCATCCAACACTCCTGCGTCCCATAGAGTAAGCGGCATGGAAGACGGGTGGATGGACATCAATAATCAGTACTTCCAAAGACTATAGAATTACCAAGACGTGTCACTCGTATAGTTTTGAATGGGGAATGGCGATTTGACTGCTTTATTGTCTACACTTTATTAAAAGCTTATTTCAGAAATTAAATTCTGCAAAATATAGTCTGTTTATGAAAAAAAAATACAAATTTCAGCATTAGAATAATCTCTCTGTTGGGCATCATTCAGAAACTTCTGCAACGTTTTAATTAGTTTACATGGTTATGAAAATACAATTAAAAATAACCTGCAGGGAACGTTCTGGGAAGGTTCCCTGTAGGTAATAAAAATAAAACCTAAAAATAACCTGCAGGGAACGTTCTGGGAATGCTCCTTTTAAGTTATAAAAATAAAGCTGTGCACACACAGAAACTTGTTGTCAACGCTGCCCCGCGACTTTTGTTAATAAAATAGCTTTGATACTGAATTTCTACATTATATTTCACAGCAACGAGGAGGTAAATTAGCTGTTTTTGAAGTAACTAAACTCGGCTTCATTGTTTAATAGTAAATTAATGAAACCAAAGATTGCCCATTACATTTACCCAAATCGAATTATATCTCATGTTTAACCACTATAGAGACATCAGAGTCAGCTGCAAATTCCAGAAGGTCTGGCCGAGGTAAGGCTGCTCTCGGCTGGTTCATGAGCACTAAATGGCCACTCACACACTGGAGCTCACATCTCCGAAAACGTCAAAGCATAGGTGTTATCTTTAATAACAGATCGCATATTTGAAGTCTAAACAATTACATTCTTGCCTAAAAAACTCTTAAAACTACATTCGGAGGTAAATTAGCTGTTTTTGAAGTAACTAAACTCGGCTTCATTGTTTAATAGTAAATTAATGAAACCAAAGATTGCCCATTACATTTACCCAAATCGAATTATATCTCATGTTTAACCACTATAGAGACATCAGAGTCAGCTGCAAATTCCAGAAGGTCTGGCCGAGGTAAGGCTGCTCTCGGCTGGTTCATGAGCACTAAATGGCCACTCACACACTGGAGCTCACATCTCCGAAAACGTCAAAGCATAGGTGTTATCTTTAATAACAGATCGCATATTTGAAGTCTAAACAATTACATTCTTGCCTAAAAAACTCTTAAAACTACATTCTGTGACACAAAAACAGTATTATTTATTAAATTATAGTGGATTTGGTCGTCAGCCATAGCACTCACTGTGAGAAATGCTGCAAGTGGAGTGATACAAATGGTGAAACTGTTCCTGTGGCAATACTGGGTGAATATTTCATGGGTAGAAAGACCTCTCAGCCAATCAGATTCGAGGACCAGAAAGAACTTTTGTATAATTACTGTTGTAATTGTTATTTTATTTAGATATTATATTTTTTCCATTTGAGCCCCTGTCCCTGAGAAAATCCCTGCACATTGGATTGATTTTTATAACTTTATGTACTTGAAGTATGCACAAAGCACTAAGAACATACAGTATTGGATCGGGACTCTGTATCAGCAGATACTCAATATTAAATGATTTTGATCAGACGGGGGGCCCAGAAAACCTGATTGGGACATCTGTAAACTAAAGTCTTTGAAATGTTACTACATGAACTTATAGCTACACCATCAGCAAACTAAGAGTGAAGCCTAATTTCATTATGTATCTCATTCTGTCCTCAGTTCTGTACTCCAGTCCATTGAACATTCCCTCCATTCCTGGGATGGGAATGAATTCAAGTCAACAGAGCTCATCCAACTAGGGGATTCTGCTCACATGTTCATGGCCAAACAAGAAGGTACTTATTACCATATCATAATTATGGCATTACAGTAACTGAGTTTTCATTTATTACACATTATACTTGATGTCACCTTGTTTTTCCTTCAGTGGAATACATTATACAAATTACAATATAGGGCAGGACTCTTACCGTGCGTTCACACCGCCGCCGTCGAGAGCGTCAAAGTGGCCGGAAGTCATTAATTTTCAATGTGAGCTGGCGTCGAGCAGCGGTGCGACTTGGACCTTGAGGGCGTCGAGGAGAGTTGAAATCAGGTCATATTTATGGTAATGAGCTATGACGCGGTTCGGCGGCATCTGGCGGCAACCAATTGGAACGTAGAAGTCCACCGCTTGAGAGGATTCCAGAGCATGGACGTTAACGTCTCACGGGACGAGTAGTTGATAAAGTGTAAACTATATGTTATAGGAATAATAATCTAATGATATAATAAATAATAGTATAATAGTCCCAGTTCACTTTTAAACCTTTAAATCAATTTTCCTGATTATACTTACATTAAGTAATGTTTATACCTGATTATACTGTAACATTTTCAATGCAGGACTTACTTGTATACTTGTACTTGAGTATTACTTGTATCAGAGTATTTTTACAGTGTAGTATTAGTGCTTTATACATTATGAGGTAAAGGATCTTAATGCTTCGTCCACAACAATATTTAATGAGGTTAACTTATAACGTTACCAGGGCCGGAGTGGGACTCATTTCATGCCCACTTTTTTCTTTTTTTTTTTAAAAATCTATTATTCGCTCGCATATCTCCTACAACTGAGGTTTTTTTTTTTTTTTTTAGCAAGGTGCCACTGTCAGGGGAGTCAAAAGATAATTACATCAATTAAGGTTGCCAATTAACTTTTTGTACTATACAATAATGTAGGCCTATATCTGCCTGCAGTTAAAAGTTCTCAGAAATAATCACATTTGTTTTGCTTAACCCATTTATGTACGATTATTCTAAAAAAAATTTTTTATGTCATACAAAAAAGGCCATTGGCCTGAGTAAATTTTACAATTATAGAATTGTGACTTTACAAGGGTAGTAATTTAGGAGGTGAAAATACTGTGAAATTACAAATGGCATGGAATTTGAAAGCACAACAACTGAAGGTCTATGAAACGTCAGTTAATAAAGCATTTTTTTAAACAATGGCACAATAGCCTACACTAGTTTTTTTCTCTCTCTCTATTTAACAGCATTAACTTACAATGAAATACATCTTCGTTCAGGTAGACTGAATGTTTTCCTGCCTTGCTAAATGTTGGGCTCATGATAAGTAAGTTGCATTCGCCCAAACTGATTTTGTAAAATCAAGACGCGGACAGTGAACCTGGGTGCAGTAAGCGCGAGTCGCGCTCGCTGTGAAGCGGGAGCAGCCGGCAGAGGATTCCGCTTGGTCTTAAAGCCTTCATCAAATGTCTACGTTCACAAATAACAATGATTTTCGCAAAGAGAATGATTAATTATCAATTGAGAATGTTATTATTATGGTCTGGTGAAAATAATAATATGGGCTGCGAGAAAATAATAAATAAAAAGAGTAGGGCTGCTGTGAGTGCAACTTTTAAACCTTTAAATCAATTTTCCTGATTATACTTACATTAAGTAATGTTTATACCTGATTATACTTACTTAAGTAACATTTTCAATGCAGGACTTTTACTTGTATCGGAGTATTTTTACAGTGTGGTATTAGTGCTTTATACATTATGAGGTAAAGGATCTTAATACTTTGTCCACAACAATATTTAATGAGGTTAACTTATAACGTTACCCTCCTTGTGGTCAGTCTGCACAAGATCAACAAGCTTGTTTGCTTTGCATCCCCTTTAAATACAAGATAAGCATTCGATCGACGGATCTATGTCAGAGCGTCCACGAATCTTTCTACAGCGTTGTTGGCAGGGCGGCCAGAGCGATTTTTGACGCTCTCGACGGCGGCGGTGTGAACGCACAGTTAGAGTTTAACTCTAAGCCTAATACACTCAAACAAGCTATTCAAGGTTAGGGCTCAACAATAAAAACTGCCCGATGGCCCGGGGTCAGCATGAAAGACACTTGGGTTGACAGAATTGTCACTGGCCCAAAAATAATAATAACCAGTTTCTGGCACTGTTGAATAATTTTATTTATTTATATTTTTTTTACTTTTCTTTAAGTGACAGCGTGACGTGTCCTCTGAATTGAACCCATCCAAGTGGGCATACACACACCCGGTGCAGTGGGAAGCCATTACTCGGAATCAAACTCGGTTACAAGAATCGGGAATCGAACCTGCGACATTCGTGTTACAAGTCTGACTCTCCCACCCCCATTTTGTCGTGAATGACTGTACAGAGTAGGGCATCAAGCTGACTGCTGATTACAGCAGCCAGATCAGAACAGCGTTATCAGAACAAACTGCAGGTGGTTGATGCAGACCGGAAGCTGAGGCATAACCTAAGGAAGAAGAACGTTGCACACAAGAGAGCTTGATACATGTACACTAGGACACATGGCAGTTGTGGCCTAATAGTTAGAGCGTTGGACTTCTCGGGTACCGGCAGGAAATGTAGGTCTTTTTCCTTAGGTTATGCCTCAGTTTCCAGTCCGCATCAACCACCTGCAGAGTGTTCTGATAATGCTGTTCTGATCTGGCTGCATCAAGATAATCGGCCCTTAGCTTGACACCACTCTCTGCACAGTCATTCATGACAAAATGGCATTGGACAGTTGTGGCTTAATGGTTGGAGAGTTAGACTTGTAACCCGAAGGCTGCAGTATCGATTCCCAGTATCGGACACCCAGTAGGTGTGTGGAGTGAATGAACGGCAACTCAGTATCCACACTTAGCTTGATGGCGCACTCTGCACAGTCATTCAAGACAAAATGGCGGTGACCGTGGGTAAATAAGTAAAGAAATTAAACAAAAAATGAGCAAGGCACCGAACCCCCAATTGCTCCATGGCACCGCAGCAAAAATGGCTGCCCACTTCTCTGGGTGTGTGTCCACAGTGTGTGTGTTCACTACTCACTGCTGTGTGTGCACTTGGATAGATTAAATGCAGAGCACAAATTCAGAGTATGGGTTACTACCGAGTATGGTGACTTTCACTGTTGCACAGTATGAAATTACAATGATTTTTGCCTATTTTTGATGTTTTACTCTCAAAGAATGTAATAAGTCATATACTACTAGCTGTATTATATGTTTGCTACAGCACAATAATGCTAAAAGTTTTTTTATTTTTTTATTTATTGAATTGCAAATGCTAAGCTGCATAATATTATGTAATTTTCATTTCTCGGGTGTGGATGACCTGACAAATATACAATTTAAAATATGAAATTTGGCCACAATATATATTAGTTGATATGGCATGCATTAGATATATGGCTAAATGTTGGTCTTTTGATGCACCCTAGCTCACATCTAAAGTGCACACATATAAAGCCTCCTTTCAGACAAAAACAGATATAGGGATGTTGAGCTAACACTATGCAACTTTTCCTAATGTGTTGGCTGCTGTCCTTCCTCAAGTGGGAACCGTTGAAAACACAGTGAGCACTCGGACCACCCTCCTGAAAGAACCTCTCTGGCCTGCCATTCCTCTCCAGCCTCCCTACCAGACCACCACCCAGAGATCCCCTCCCTCTACTGACACAGCCCCATTTTCTGAAGACCAGACCATACAGAAACCAGAAAACTTATGTCGCGAGGTAAAACTCTTAATTCAACACTAGATTTCATGCACAACTACTGTGCTACATTTTTAGCAGTACATACAGATTCTCTGCTATCCAGGTCGTCATAGAAATGTATTCAGTATCGTCATAATGTATTTGTCTCAGTAAATGATAGTCATGAGTAAAAGCTAAATGATTGATAATTGTTGATTGTCCACTTAAAAACTGAGGAATTTCTGTGGGTGTCTTGGCAATTGTTTGTATTAAGTGAATCATTAAGTATGTTCACATGCACACTGATATGCTGATAGCTCCCAAAAATGAGCTTATTGAATTAACCTGTTGTCCCAGTGTAAACACAAACCAGTAACCCAGCAACACAAGTAAAGAGTGTTTACAAAAAATCTGGTTGTTCCCTGGTAGTGATGTCAAAATGTAATCAGTTGTGTATATGAATCCTAGTGCTCCAATTATTATGAGTTACTCTAAAATGTCAATGGGAAAGTTGCATGCTGTTGAACATCTGTTAATTTCTTACACTAATAGGTTGTTTGCACATGACGTCACTGATGACGCACGAAATCTGATTATAAAGGAATATCGTGAGATTGTGATCAGTTGAAGTGAGTGACAGCTTTTTAGTGATTATATGGAAGCGCTATTTGCTCGCTTTCTAGGCAGGCTATAATCAATTCAGAATTTGAATAGTTTTGTTTTACGTGCTGCTAACAGGACCAACAGCCACATACCCTGTACATGCAGCAAAGTTTCAGGAGTGACTGAAAAAGAACGGATGAGATACAGTAAAGTCTGTAATGTAGGCTACTGTTTTAGGCATGATGCATATATTTATTTATATATATATAGCGCTTTCATTGAATTGCTGCACACCCAACCCGCCTTACAATCGTATGAGGGGATCTCTCTTCATTCACCACGCTATTACAAGAGAAAGGTATTGATAATCACAACATGTTGGACGTGATCCTTATGTTATAAAGAGGAGCGATTTTTAAACTAAATTGAAATACTTGCCTGCCATTGAGGCGATGGATATAGGCTAAGCAACTAACCCTGATTGTAAACAAGCTATTTCGAAAGTGAATCCCGTATTTATATGAGGGATGCGGGATATATGTCACTCCTGAAACTTTGCTGAATGTACAGGGTATGTGGCTGTTGGTCCTGTTAGCAGCACGTAAAACAACTTTTATTTAAATTCTGAATCGATTATAGCCTGCCTAGAAAGCGAGCAAATAGCGCTTTCATCTAACGTTAATCACTAAAAAGCTCACTCGCTTCAATTTATCGCAATCTCACGATTCCGTGAACTGCAAACAATATCTTATTTACATCGTGTCTATGTGTGGCGTTTAGCATTCAGTGAATTCTGACTGTGTCACCCTGTATCTATTTATATATTTCTTTATTAATATCTTAATATATTATTATATCTTATATTAACCATTTGCATACACGAGCATTATCCGGCTCCGCTCCTCCCGACCGCAGACGCAGGTTTACAAGCCACTTTTTCCAGCGTTTTTCAGTCAAATTCTTGAATTTTCCCCCCTTATGAGCAACACATTTTTGTACACGATAAAAGCTCCTTGTGGTTTCTCGGTTTGTCCGATTTGAGCATCCATAAACAACGCAAAACACTGGCATTTGGAGTTTCTGCTAGTGATTTCTATGGAGAAAAATCACTTCCTGTCCTCCAACTGCATTTCGCACGTCATCAGAATCACGTGATTGCAAACAACCTATTAGCAGTATACTTAATAGGGATGTTATATCAATTAAATGAAATCAGTATCAACAAAATCCATTTTACAATATATCAAAATCCATATACATTGCAGTTACAATAGCATAAAATAGAGCTGCAATCAGCGATGACGCTAGAACTTCTTAGACGCTAGAGCTCTAGAGCTTCAAGAGTGTGAAACAGACCCACACATAGAAAGGGAAGGTTATATAAAACTTTTAATGATCTATAAGCATTAGATAATAAGCAAATGCTATAAGCATTTGTGAAATAATTGTAAAAAATTACACAGTACAGTACATATCAACTGATTCTATGCATTTATTTGTCATACTAACTCGGGGGTTTTCAAAGTATGGGGCATGCCAGGGAGGCACGAAGAGTGCTAAAAATTAATTAATCCGTGGTTAATAATTTCAATCAATACATTATAACTGAACAAATACTTTAAAAAGCAAAAAGAAGCAGGTTTTTAGAAAAGAGACGTTGTTGTTTCCGCTCTAGGATCAGATCATTTTAAACCTTAAACTCTGTCCAATTACATCAGAGATGAGGGGGCGAGAATATTGACTCATGTCCAGATTTCAGTAAGTTATTTATTTTAACATGTATTTGGCTACAAAGCATGACCTCTGCGTATTCTGTTTCTCATCACGCTGCGTGAAATAGACTTAAAACACCCAACCGCTGCATGAGCATATGATACATAAACTATGATGGTTGGATAAAGCAAACCAGTGGCACGCTAGAAAATTTTTGAAGGATGTCAATTGTAGCCAAGGTAAAGACGATTGCAGTTACATACAGGAGTCATACATTAGGCAAGCGTGAGTCTGTTATTATTGATGCGCAAAGAAACTATGTGTTCTTGGCACACTGATCACTATTGCACCAATGATTTGCATGAGCACATTTCAATATATTTGTGTGGTCATCAAAATTAATGTGCCACATTTTATAATTTGATACTAGCCGAAGAAGTGTGTTTTAGAGTATGCGCGGGTCAGTGGTTTAGTAATTCTGAATGGATCTGTATAGTCAAGGCAAGGCAGCTGGTTTTGTCTGTTGCCTATCTCCCTCACGTCCTGTTTGGTATGGCAGCTTGAATTGTGATTATTTGTATAAAAATCATATAAACAAATGTGTTTTTTCTTTTTATAGTTTTTGTTGTTGCACTATATACATGCATTGTGAATTATGAAAATTAAAAAAGTACAATTTTACTATTTAAAATTAGTAAAAGGTTAGGGGGTTAGAGGGGTGGGGAGGCACCATTGTGTACGTTGTGTCAGAAAGGAGGCCCACTGTCTTTGACTTTGAAAACCAACTTATGGAATGTTCTAACTTATGGAAACTGAGAGAAAACATAAGGCAAATGTACTTAGAAAACATAAGACAATTCCTGTTTCTATTTTATGCCATTAATTTAATCCTTCGCCATGGCAACACCGTTCAAGATATCCAAAAATTTAGGATCTTCAAGTGTCTTCATGCATTTTTCTCAAAACCCAGAATAGTTGACTTCCTGTTCGGCTGAGCATATGAGTTGCAGGGTGAAACTTGTTCGGCTTGATGAGATCTTTATTTTGTACAGAGTTTTGTACATATACATGCAAGTATGCATAATATATGCACAAAATATTTTGACTGCATTCCAGGGGGCGTTAATGAGCCCCCTACCATGCCCGGGTCCCAGCTTTTGACCGGCCCTAATGGGCATGGTAAGGGCTTCAAAAGGCCCATAAACCTTGAAAAAATAAAAATAGAAATTGGCACAGGGGGACAAAGGGTCTTCAGTGTTTTGGCATGATTTTCCTTATGTTTGATGGCAGTCACAAGAGTCCCCTAGGAGGAGTACTTCACATTCCACAGCATGCCGTTTTTAAAAAATACGAAATGGTCGACTTCCTGTTGGGTGGAGCTAATGTCTATGGTCTGAAAGTTGTCAGCTTGATGAAATCTATATACAGTGGGGGAAATATTTATTTGATCCCCTGCTGATTTTGTAAGTTTGCCCACTTACAAAGAAATGAATGGTCTGTAATTTTTATGGTAGGTTTATTTTAACAGATAGAGACAGAATATCAACCAAAAAATCCAGAAAAAACACATTATATAAAGGTTAGAAATTTATTTGCATTTCAGTGAGTGAAATAAGTATTTGATCCCCTACCAACCAGCAAGAATTCTGGCTCCCACAGACTGGTTATGTGCCCATGTGGAACACAGATTAGTCCTGCCACTTTAAGAAGTTACTCCTAATGTCAGCTCATTAGGTGTATAAGACATCTGTCCACACAATCTGTATCTTCCATTCCAACCTCTCCCACCACCATTGGCAAGACCAAAAAGCTGTCAAAGATTGTAGATCTGCACAAGGCTTGAATGGGCTACAAGACCATCAGCAAAGAAGGTTGGTGAGAAGGAGACAGCTGTTGGTGTGATTATTCGAAAATGGAAGAAATGCAAAACAACCATCAATCGGCCTCGGTCTGGAGCTCCGCGCAAGATCTCGCCTCATGGGGTAAGGATGATCATGAGAAAGGTGAGGGATCAGCCCCGAACTACACGGGAGGAGCTTGTTAATGATCTTAAGGCAGTTGGGACCACAGTCACCAAGCAAAACATTGGTAACACATTAGGGCTGAGCAATATGACAATATTATCGTATATCGACGATGTCTTGTAAGTATCGCAATGTCGATGTCAACAGTCAGGTAACAGACTATTATCGGCATTATCGGGGAAAAAAATGACAAATGATTAACCTAGTAAGTTGCAAAAAATATTTTACATAGCCCCATAGTCACCATACAGGTCTTTTTGCATGCAAGAATGAAATAATTTAGTAGGAGGGTTGGGAATCGAAAAGCTATTCCAATTTCGGAAATCAGATCAAATGCGTAAGGTCAGGAATCAAATTACTTGTTATAAAATTACATTTCGATTCTGCTTCTCAATTTCTGTATGCGCGTTTATTGTGATTTCAAAAGATTCACTGCAAGAAGACGAAATAGAACTCACTTCTGCACTCGCACGCTGTTTTCTGTGCTGCGCACACACACACAAAGCACACGCACAAAAGCCGCCTCTCATATACACGAACACTGGTCTGAGCTCTCTTTCTCGCATTCTTACACATTCGAATGGACAAATACACACAGAATTATATCAAAATATCCCATAAATAACTTTTGTAACCTCAGTTTATATTTTATTTGCCTGTTGTTCGGCGCTGACTACTGTAATGGCAACGTGCATCTGTATGCGATTATTTTGGAGATGCGTTCCAATATAATTTATCCTTATTTAGGGAATAGGCCTATTCTATTTTGATCTGCAGTTTAATAAAAGTTAAACAGAAAAAAGACAAATAGTAGCACTGCATGTGTTTCTGAATTTTTATTTAAACAGACTGTATAATGATGAAAAATCACAAACATGACCGGTATAATTAAAATACGCAAATTCCTTCAGCACACATTTCAGTGCAATATTTTTACAGATTTTTTTATACCGTGTATACAATATAATTATGTTTAATTAAGCTGAAATATAGCACTATAAATTCTTTATCCGTTTGCAACAAAACTTTTTAGTTTTGTTCCAAATTAATTAAGACATAAGTAGGCTTCTCAGCTAGCCTCTCAACATGCACGCGTTCGGAGTTTCGGCAGCCCAACACTGAATATTATATTGTGGGCGTTGTATTTTGATTAATAAAATAAAAATTATAAAAATTACAATACAAAAATGAAATTTAAATTACCCTGCTTCTAAATAAAAAAAAATCAGTTATTTTTATTTCGTTAAAAACGGGCCAAAAGAGACCTCCGAACTAGTAGGCTACCAGAAAGGGGAAAAAAACGTTTTTGCTCAGAATTCGTTTTTAATCCCTGCATGATTTTAGTCATACATGATAAATATCAAATAGGCCTACGCTATAGCTTGACTACAAGTTTAAAAACAATACTGCAATTGTTATAATCAAGGAAATTAAACTTACCATCATGAAATGTGTCTACACAGGCGATAATGCCAAAAAGAAAGAGAAACATATTTTATTCTTGATAAGAACAGAGTGGAAATTATTAGCAACACCAAAATAACAGCAAAGCTAATGTTTTCTGTTAGTTTAATCACAAACTAAGAAAAGTAAAACCAAACTTTGTGGCAATAATTAAGACCAAACTGAACATGGTGTGTGTTTATGGTGCATGTCGGCAATCTTGTCTTGGCGGGGATGGGGCGTGGTGGAGGTGGGTTTTAGGTAGACGATATTATCGGATATCGCTATATTTTTAAAGGCGATTATCGATAAGATATTTTTGACATATCGCCCAGCCCTATAACACACTACGCCGCAATAGACTGAAATTTAGGGATGCACAATACCATTTTTTAAAGACCGAGTACGAGTACCGATATTTTTTCCAGGTACTCGCCGATACCGATACCTGTTTTTTGGGATGTGGCAGTTTTCCAAGTAATGACACAGTGAAACTAATAATTTTAGGACAGCTTCTCAGTAACTATGAATAAATGTAACTCAAACAATTTTCTTCTGCTTGTCACAAGGTTGTCAAAAGTACAAACAATTTTCACAGTATCTAATAATTTTCACAATAAAACCAAGGGCATAATAAAATAATAATAATATTAATAAAAATAATTAAATAAATAAACATTTCTTTATCAACCTGTCAAAAAGCTACAAACTAATTTCACTGAACAAATGTTTATAACATAACACTGTGTAACAATGTTCAATGTTGTGTAACAATCAAAAGTGTACAGTGAAATATAACAGTGAACTGTCTAATCACGGTGAGCAACACTATAATTGTAAGTGTAAGTGTTCATGAGCCATTAGTTAAGGATGTTCCTCATTTGTACACTGTTTTTGCTTTTGCAATAATTTTTGCAAGATGAAAAGTACAAAAGGCAGTCAATCAGTTCAGATTATTTTTCAAAAGTAAGTGGCAGGTTTTTTTGCAGGAACAGAAGCATCTCTGCATATTCAGCTACAAGTCTGCTTCTGTTGTCAATCAGAATGTGTGACACTGAGCTGAACAGTCTTTCACTTTCCACACTGCTGCATGGGGCTGAAAGATATTTTTGTGCCATTTGAGCCAGAGCAGGAAATCGGGGATTATTTAACTGCCCAGTACATGAAGGGTTTCTCTGAACGACGCACTGTGGTCTCTCCAAGGTATGCTTCCAGTTGTATGGTAGTGGCTGTTGGAGCTCTGCTCTCAGATGTAGATGCACATTCATCTGCAATTTCTTCAAAAACACTGTCCAGACTGCTACCTGGCTTGTCGCTGTGAGACCTTTTGTCAGCTGGTGTGTCATGTGTCTCAGGTGTGGCTGTCTCTCCCATAGACATTTTTGCAGCTCCAGTATCAACATTTCTTTGGCCTGCCTGGCATTGTCTGTGTTTGAGAAGAATCGCCCTTTATACCTTGAACAAAAAACAATGATGACATTAGCATTTGTTCTGTGCAGTTAAAAAATATGAGAAGAAGAAATTTAAATTACTCTTGCATTTTTTTTCATTGAATCCATCACCCCAACATTTAATCTTTTATATTTTAATATTATGAGCAATTTATAGCTTAACTATAATTTAATTTATAATTAAAATTTTAGCAAAAAATTAATTTAATGAATTAATTAAAATTGAGCACAAAAATATTAATTACCTCGGATCAAGTAAACTTGCAATGCAGTAAAGCGGGTTTTGCTCCATGTTGGAAAAGCGCCTCTGCAAAGCATCAAGCAAAAGTGCTCTTCATTGTTTTGATTCTGTGGTCCTCATCCATTTGTTTCAGCAACAGTCTCTGTAGCACAGTGACAGCAGGAATTACATCTGAGGCTGAAGCAAGAACTCACTTGATGAGTCATTTCTTCAAAGGGAGCCAAGACATTTACCATCTTCTCCATAAGATTCCACTGGTTTGCAGTTAGAGTGGCAGGGAGCTCGTTTTCAGACACACATACTCCAATCGCCCGTATTTGCTCAATCAGAGACTGCACCATGTAGAATGTGCTATTCCAACGAGTCTTTTTATTGGTTGACCAAGCTGTGTCTGAATATCCTGTAACCGAGAGTATGCCAGGTTGGAGTGTTTAAAGTGGCCAACTATTTTGCGCCCAACTCCCACAGCCTCCGTAAAGCAGCGTCACAGAGGGTCTGTGATAGCAGACCCTCAGTGACGGCCAGCTGCAGAGTATGTGCCACACACGGAAGACTAGAAACTCTGGCCTCCTCCATGCACTTTACCATGTTTTTGCCATTGTCACGGACCAGAACATGGACAGAACTTTTGGGAATTTGCCCAAGTCACAAGCATTTCCTCAAATATGCTCGCTATCGCTCGACTCGTATGTGAGCCCCGAAATTGCTTTGCATGAAGCGTGATTTGTCGTAGAATGAAATCGCCATCTATCCATTGCACTGTTAAGCTGATGAGAGACACTGGATTTAAACTACAACTCCAAGTGTCAGTGGTAAAGCTAATTGCTTTTATGTCATGCAACATGCTCACGATGTGCTTTTTCACTGCATCATGAATTTGTGGCAATACAGCATCTGTGACATGGTAGCGACTGGGAATCTCATGCTTCGGCTCCAAAACATTAAGGCGGCGACGAAATCCCACATTATCAACAACTGAAAGCGGTTGATCATCAAGAACAATGAATTTGGTAAGCAGCTCTGTTATTTCTTTGGCTCTCGGGTTATCTACTTGCCATTTTCTTATTTTTCCAGTTTGCTGCAGGGTTGGTTGCAGAGTGCTAACGTTACTGCTAGCGGCAAATTCTCCATGCTCACTTTTGTGTTTCAGTTTCAGATGTTTTATCAAATTACTCGTATTATAAGTACTGCTTTTTGTACCTCCTCTTGATATTTTTGCGGAGCAAAGTCTGCCATGCGTGGGTTGTCATCATTAATTTTGAAATATTTAAAAACTGCTGAGCCTGACATCCTGTTGCTGCTGCCGGAGTCTCTGTGCACTAAAAGTTCTGTCGATGACTTCATGAGGTATCCGTCTTTGGTATCGAAGTGTTTTTACGAGTACGAGTACATGAGCTCAGTATCGGGCCCGATACTGATGCTGAGCTCATGTACCAAAGAACATCTAAATGATTCAGAGAAGGCTTGGGAGAAAGTGCTGGCCTAGCTAGTCTCCAGACCTCAATCCTATAGAAAATCTGTGGAGGGAGCTGAAACTTCGAGTTGCCAAATGACAGCCAAGAAACCTTAAAGATTTAGAGAGGATTTATAAAGAGGAGTGGATCAAAATCCCTCCTGAGATGTGTGCAAACCTGGTGACCAACTACAAAAAACGTCTTACCTCTGTGCTTGCAGGGTTTCTGCACCAAGTATTAAGTCATGTTTTGCTTGGGGATCAAATATTTATTTTACTCACTGAAATGCAAATCAATTTCTGACCTTTATATAATGTTTTTTCTGGATTTTTTAGTTGATATTCTGTCTCTATCCGTTAAAATAAACCTACCATAAAAATTACAGACCCTTCATTTCTTTGTAAGTTGGCAAACTTACAAAATCAGCAGGGGATCAAATAAATATTTCCCCCACTGTATGTGCAAAGCTTGGTGACTGTAGCTGAAAAAGGATGTGCTACAGAGTACCCTGAACATGTCCATTTACTAGGTGGTGCTATAGAGCAGTGGTTCCCAAAGTGGGTGCCGCAGAATCTTAGCTTTTTTCCAATTTAAACAACCTAAAATACTATCGTACCATATAATAACCTTTTACAGCATATATTTAAAAAATAGGCTATATCAAAACATCAACATATGAGCATGTCCAAACTAAAATAAGTGAAAAAACACAGATATATTTCATACTTTAGTATGAATTATTAATTTAAATATGTATTTACCACCAATTGGACTGTTCTCAGGAGAGAATCGCCCCGTCCGCTCCGCTCTGCTGCTCCACCCTTTGTAATGGTGCACACTCAATTTTATGTTTCACGCAGTGATTGACAGGACACGAAATTCGTGTTGCTGCTATAGAAGGTGTTGATGGTTTTACCGGTGTGAAGCCGCAACACCGGTTATGTCACTTGCCCACCGCCCCCACCGTCATTTTGATTTTTTTTATAGTAATAAAAATCTTTTAGTTCACTAAAATTAAAACTGAACATGGCTGCTCAATGCAGCGTGCCGAATGACCAGTCGCATCACAGATCATATTTAATTTATCATGTGAGGAGAAGCTGACAAAGAAGAGTGAAGTGAGACAGACAAGACGATGGCAGAAGAGTTTCAAAACTACATGCAAAAGCGCCTGTTTTAAAAATATTTTGAATTTTGAAAAGCCTGTTGACTTCTGCCATTTGTCTAAGGTGATATTGGAAGTTTTTTTTAAAACATTCGTTTCTTATTTATTTGGTTCCACAGTGTTTGCTGATTTAAATTTATTGAAACTGTGTATTTTTTATTTTATTTTACATCAAGTATGCCGTGTCTTTCTTATTCGTTTTGCTAATAAACGTAGCGTTTCTTATTTATTTGGTTCCACAGTGTTTACTGATCTTCAGTTTTGTATAGGCTACCTAAACTTTGTGTAAGTTATTTGTTATTTTATATAGGGATGCACCGATACTGAGCTCATGTACTCGTACTCGTTAAAATGCCCCGATACCAAACGCAGATACCACACAGCATGTGATAAGCGCCATATTCAAACAAAGTTTTGGTTTCTATACCCAATATTTAAAAAATGTACAAATGCAATAAAAGTATCGGTATCGGTACTCTGTATCGGCAAGTACCAAAAATAAAAGTATCTGTATCGGGCGAGTACTGGAAAAAGTGGTATCGGTGCATCCCTAATTTTATATTAGGCGTATAGCATGGTGTATTTTTATTCGTTTTGTTAATAAAAGTTCTATGTTCTACGTTGTATTTTGTTTTTGCTTGAATTTAATTCAAGCAACTGACACCGAATTGCCGCTAATTTGAAAGTGAAAGTAAAATGCGCACAGCGCATTTAAGCTATTTAAAAGCGAAGGAAAGTAAGGAAAAGAGGGAAAACTAAAACGAACTAAAAACAAACAACTGCTTGACGTGGAATTGGCGCTAATTTAAAAATGAAAGTAAAATGCGCAGGGCGCTTTTACAAGCTATTTAAAATGGAAGGAAAACTACCCCCCTCTCTTCCTCACCGTCACAACCCTAAATTTTACCCATCTGTCTCAGAATGCGCCCGTCAATGTGCTGTTGCCGTTTTTTAAGTTATAAGGTTTGAACAAATCAAATGAGAAACTAAAGAAAACATTTAATTTGAGTTGTTTATTATTATTTAAAGAGTTAAGTATCAATCTATAAATGTGTTTTGTTCCAACATTCATAATAAATTCATGCTGCTGTTTATGCTTCATTTGTTGTTTGCTCATCTGGATTTAATTTCATGTATGTAGCCTACACATGTACGTTTATTTTAATTGGGTTGGGGTGCCGTGGAAAAAAAAATACTACAAAGGGGTGCCATGCTTTCAAAAAGTTTGGGAACCACTGCTATAGAGCACCCTCTTCATGTTTATGTTTGAACCTTGGCCAAGTCACGATAGCAAACTGCTCTGACAAGTGTACAAAAGACAATGAAAATGCCAAGAACGTCTAAAGGGCATGAATCAACATAAAAAGGATAATAATGTTTAATGTGTTGCCATGGCAACAGTATTGCCTGTACATTATTGTCATTATTATGAAAACATCTGTAGCAATTTAGAGAAAGAGAAAAATATTTGTTAAAAATGCCCTACTTCCTTGGGCCAGTTGGTGACGCTACAACCGTGACCCATACAAGCCACATCAAAGTGATCAACCCACAAAACCAAACATATATATGATGTTTGATGAAAATCACAGGATGCAAGCAGAAGATGTGAGACACTCCCTTTTTCTCATTCTTTTTGTTTCTTTATCATGTCGCCATGGCAACACCAGTATCAAAAATCCCTTTTGCGATTTAGCATCTTCATTGTCTTGACATGATTTGACTGAAGTTTGGTGCCACTTCCATAAATACCCTAGGAAAGGGGTGTTTTAAAATTCATTTTAAAATGTTTGCGGAACGATGTATGTTATAATACATCGTACACATGCCAGGATCCGCCCCTGCCAGATGCAGTTAGAAATTTACTAAAAACAAGCCTATCGCAAGACATCTGGTAGGGGGGGCACCTGGGGTGGCCAGCCAAATTTCAGGGGGGGCCGGTGCCACCCCTGGCCACCACGTAGACACGCCCTTGTATAGAACCCCTCGACCATGCCCAAGCCCCATCACTACAAATTTTTTTCGCAGTAATAATAATAATAGCAAAAAAAAAATAAAACATGCCAATTACAATAGGACTTTAACACCTCTGGTGCAGGCCTCTAAAGGCTTATGAGCCTTTAATTGCCTACGTAGCCTAATATGTGCTCAAGCGCAGGAATAAAGCTTGCCATAGCGCACCGGCAGAAGTAATGGTTATGAATGTGTCAGTGAAAAACAGTAAGGAGTCTGCATTAACATTTTAATAATTTTATAAACTGGTGCTTTCTTTGTTTTCGGTTTAAGAGATGAAGTCGGCGGCACTGACTCATCATCTCCGCAGTACTGCTGCGCCTGTATGCATGTTTCAGACTCATTACATAATCTGAGAATATTTGTTTTCCATTTGGATTGGTTAATTTGAAAGTAGACATTTCACTCTCTATAGAAATATTTTTCTTGTCCGTAAGGTAAAGATATACAAGGAGTTTCGCGCCCAAGTTCACAGAGAACGAGACGGCAGAAAGCGCATCCTGTTTGCTTTCATTATTTCACAAAAGCGTGATTTGTTTTTATTGTGAGTGCACGCAAATAAACGTAGAGTCTTTACAAATTTGAAAGATGTATTACTCTTATCTGTATGAGCAAAAATGGCCAGTAATTTAAGAGCAAGTGAGCGCACCGGCGCCTCCAGAAAGCGCATCCTGTTTGCTTTCATTATTTCACAAAAGCGCGATTTGTTTTTATTGTGAGTGCACACAAATAAACGTAGAGTCTTTACAAATTTGAAAGATGTATTACTCTTATCTGTATGAGCAAAAATGGGCCTATGCACAATCAGCTTGTAACACTCCAAAGAGAAAGGAAAACTTGAAATCGCATCATATGACCCCTTTAAGAGCAAGTGAGCGCACCGGCGCCTCCATCTGTTCTGCAGTATGCACGCTGCTGTTCAGTTTACACACTCCGCACAGACACTGAATAGCGCAAATCTCTCTTGGTTAACATTAGATTGAGCGGCCATGTGAAGTTGCTAATACTTAAATATTTCAGATGATAAGCCATATTTGAGGTCGATGAATGATAGGTGAGCGTTTGGATGTCCTGCGCTATGTACTGTAGTACCACATAGACCAGCCGTTAACAATCTGTCCATCATGGACTGCGTGATTTCGCCTGTAGAATTTTATTTATTTAATTTTTATTTTTTCCCGCAACTAATACAATTTTGGTCGACCAAGCCTCTTCTGGTCGACTAACGAATAGTCGACTATTAGGGGGCAGCCCTAGACATTAATGTTCTAAATATTTTACATATAGAAATATGGAATTTTGGGGAGAAATAAATTATTCTTTTAAATATGAAACTAAAACCACCAGTATGTCAAATCTCAATAAGTGAATAATAGAATGATTAATTTAACCAATTCATTCAAACCAGCTGACTCATTCATGAAGCAAGTGACCATTGACTTAATGAATGGATTATTGACTCACCCAATTCGTTCAAAAAACACTGAATCATTCGAGAGCAAAACACCATTCTGATAGGTGACACAACAGTTCTACTTCGTTTGGAAATATTTCATTGGCAAAATAGAACAAAAACAGTCCAAATTGACAATGTTGTGTCTAATAATGGTCAATTAATATAATTAACCTATTGTTTGTTCACATTTGCATATTCTGATATTCAGGAAAAAAGCACTCTTGAAATAGTCTGAAAGATATCTATCCACAACTGACTTCGTGACTTGTGATGCAGCCCAGAATTAAGCCACATCATGTTGGTTCATCTGGCCAGAGGAAAACTGGCCGCCCAACTGAGCCTAGTTTCTCCAAAGTTTTATTTTTCTCCATTTCTCTCACTAATGGAGTTTGGGTTCCTTGCCACTATCGCTTTTGGCTTGCAAAGCAATATTGCTTTGGCAATATTATTGGCTTAATTACACTATTGAATGAGTTCTGAACAGAGCTGGATGATGACGTCACAGTTTTCTCCAGAGCTTTATAGATTAAACTAATTCCAAAATTGATGGGCTTTACACAGTTATTGAACTGAACTGAATGAACACTGAACTGATTTCAACTGTATAATGACTGTTTATTATTGTCTTTTAGAGCTTCTTTACAGTAGAATTGAATTTTTTGGCATTATTGAATCGCTATTTTCTTATCACTGTAAAGCCGCTTTGAATTAATCTGTATTGTATAAAGTGCTATATAAATAAAGGTGACTTGACTTTAATTGATGCCATGTGCCAAATTAAATAAAAACTAAAATATAAAATGTTTTTAAAATTACTTACAAAATGGGCACTTGTCTAGTCAGAGGCCAAAGGGCAGGTGCTTGAGCACCACTCGGGGACTATATGTGCATATATCTGCATGTAGTTATGGATACAACATTTTGACTGTACCACTTCTACTTCAAGTGAGATGAGAACAAATTTTGATCATTTCTTTAGTCAAGAAAGAGACAGTGTGCAATATATTTTCTCCTCTCCTACCATGAAATGCTTGCTATGGTTGGGTGCACTTAAATACGAGAGTAAGGACACTTTCCTGTCACATAGCCAGACAAGCCGACAGAATGCATGGTATAAGGTATTTATGTCAGGGTAATGGTCAAAAATGTGTGTAGATAGGTTTAAATATGCAGTAAAATACTGGCAGCTGGGTTGCCAGCCAATTACTGTATTTTTACAGGGCTACCGCTGTAAACAACATTTACATTTATTTTACAGTATTACAGTATCCATCTTATTCTTCAATGCAGAAGTAATCCTATGGACGAGACTTCCGGTTCATTAGCCGCGGTAGGGAAATAACGAGAAGAATAACGTGCAGTAAACGGTAAAACTGATTGCACTACAAACCAATGTGTTCATAATTAAGATAATACATTAAAATAATATGGTAAGCCACACCAATTTGCAATATCAAGCAGCAAATTAAGCTTTTTTGTACAGCTAAATATAGCTGGACGCGGATGAGACCGGAAGCCACACAAATGGCCATGCCCATTCTTACGGGAAAAATAAGGTGGATTATTATTGTTGTGGGTGTATTATTGACATGTCAAAGTCTAGACCCTGAATATAAGACGACCGCGTTTTTTCAGATGTATTTCCAAGAAAAAAACATCGTCTTATATTCGGGACAATACGGTAATTAAAAATATACTTATGTTATTATGTTACTTATGGCAAAGGAAATGGAAAACAAAATACTCTGAGTTTTAAAACATTATTTTTTTTAGGGGATAAAAGCAGACAGTTGCATTTTATGTACACATAAGCTGAAATGTCAACATTTAAAGACCTTTAAAGTGCAGTTAACAGATATCAATGAACAATACAGCAATCTTACTTACTTTTTAACATTCTTCCAAATGTGGACCTAAAACAGATTTTACAAGTTTCTTGTACAAGATTTGTTCAAGGTTTCAAAAAAACAAAACAAAACAACAACAACAACAACAACAAAAAACTAATTTCATTCCTTCCTGGTTCTTGAGCCATGTTCAGGGTTGATGTTAAAGTGCTAAAAAAAATTTTTTTTTTTTCATTCTCACGAAAAAACAATAGTAGATGTTATTGCCAAGATTCACTAATTGACTAGCACTCAGGCCAACACACATTCGTTCACTGAACAAGATATTGTGGGCGTACTTTTATAAAAAAAATTTTTTTACAGGATTTGAAAGAATTGTTGAAACATTATAGACAACATCATCAAAAAAATCATGAGATTACAACTACTTGGAACAACTGTGTGTGAATATGTGAAGGTCAGAGAAATTCCACGTGGTGTACGCATAAACAAAGAACCAGCAATTGGACATGGAAATAAGGAGTTCTGCACAAAATGGTGCGATATTAGGAATAATTAGCTTCGATTGTCCTAACAGTGACTATGTTTACATGTGCACCAGTAGTCAAGTCAAGTCAAGTCACCTTTATTTATATAGCGCTTTTAACAATACAGATTGTGTCAAAGCAACTGTACAGCATTGTAGCAACTTATAATGTAATAACTGCACATAATGTAAAAACTGCACATAATGTAATAAGTATTACATTATTATTGTAATAAAATGTTCATAATGTAATAATTTTCTCAAAACGTAATAATATCTTGAGCTCAAAATGTAATAATTATTACATTATGAGAAATTTATTACATTATAAACTCACCAAAAATATTGTCACGTTGTCTGCTACCTGGTCTCATGGCAAAAACGTAGCCTACCTTGGTGCACTTTTTCGCGAGACGCGAAATACGTACCAATAAGTACATATCACTGCAGTTTCCAAAAGAAATGAACACTAGAGGCAGTAAAACTCTGACACCTTTTATTCCTTTTCACACAAATTTACAGAGTTTCGATTAATAAAGCGTAAATTTTGCACAATTACTTGAAGAATATTATGTTATGACTTTAAAAACAATTTTAATATGCTGGGAGACTTGAAAACTGATGCTTTTGAATGTTAACATCACACATATCCAGCTTCATATCTATGGGTTTCCATAGACGGTAGGTTTGTTCGGTAGCTCACAGAGTACGGAGATGTACTTGAGAGGTGAGGAGCTCCGTTTCGAATCCCGTGTAACTACGGTTCAACAAAACAGTTCAAATCTGCATATAAGGAAGTTAAAATGGCACGGTTGCATCAAAAAATGTGTTTTTATATCAGTTTTGCATTTGTTAACTAGGCGCGTTTCCATTACCATTCAAATTGCGCAAATTGAAATTGCGAATTGAAAATACGCCTAATGGAAACGCGTCAATTTCGCAAAAGTGCCTGAGGTAGTTTTTCAGGCAATGCGAAAAAGGAATAATTCGCAAAACTGCAATGGAAACGGCTTTTTCGCATTTACAGGTGCATCAACAAATGCGTTTTTATATCAGTTTTGCATTTGTTAACACTATCGGGTAGGTTTAGGGTTGGGTTTGGTGTAGGGCATATTTCCAACACGATAGAGCATTAACTTTTAGCGACAGTCCCCGGGACATTTGAATTCTGAACTGCCGCAATACGTAGCCTATCTGAAGCAACGTAATAAAAACACAGTAATACATACCTATATCAACGTAATAAAAACGTGCCAGGGTTCACGTATTGAACCCGTTTTAGCACCACTCAGTGGAAATTTCTCTTTGAAACTGCGGCGAAACGTGCAGTAAAGTACGTAATAAAACGGTGTTGCAGAAAAGTACCAAGAGGAACGTATTTTTATGAGACCAGGTTGCATAATTGTAATAGGCTTTTTAAACATAAAAACATTGGTTTAAACTACCTACGAAATGCACCAGATTTAAATATTCATGCATTTACTATTATTATTAGGGGCCAAGCACCGAAGGTGCAGTGGCACCTATTGTATCCGGGGTGCTCTTGGTGGGTTTTTTTTTTTTTTTTTTGTGAGAGTGTTTAGCTCCCTAAACTGGGCGTGACACGATAAACTGCTTTCCATATGGATTTAATATGGCATGTTACTTAAATACGGGAACAGTTGTCAATCCTACTTTGCATGTTTTAAACACTTAGATCAGTGGTTCTCAAACCTGTCCTGGAGTACCCCCAGCCCTGCACATTTTGTATGTCTCCCTCATCTATCACACCTGATTCAACTCATCAGCTCATTAGTGGAGACTACAAGACCTGAAGTGGGTGTGTCAGATATAGGGAGACATACAAAATGTGCAGAGCTGGGGGTACTTGATGGAGAGGTTTGAGAACCACTGCTGTATGACAATAGATATGTGTGTGCATGTGTGTGTTAAAGGGGTCATATGATGCTATTTAAAAGATCATTATGTTGTGTATTTGGTGTAACAGAATATGTTGACATGCTTTAATGTTCAAAAAACACATTAT
>NW_015624544.1:129888-135017 GCF_001515625.1 Sinocyclocheilus rhinocerous | reverse complement strand
AAGGGTGCTCTTGGGTTTGTTTTTTTTTTTGTGAGAGTGTTTAGCTCCCTAAACTGGGCGTGACACGATAAACTGCTTTCCATATGGATTTAATATGGCATGTTACTTAAATACGGGAACAGTTGTCAATCCTACTTTGCATGTTTTAAACACTTAGATCAGTGGTTCTCAAACCTGTCCTGGAGTACCCCCAGCCCTGCACATTTTGTATGTCTCCCTCATCTATCACACCTGATTCAACTCATCAGCTCATTAGTGGAGACTACAAGACCTGAAGTGGGTGTGTCAGATATAGGGAGACATACAAAATGTGCAGTGCTGGGGGTACTTCATGGAGAGGTTTGAGAACCACTGACTTAGACGATGCTCTTACTTTGGCCATGCATTAAATGCACGTCCTTGAAAGAGCGCAGTTTGCTGACGTATTTACACTAACTTCTCAGGTAATGTCCGTGGTATGATGACAACGACAGTGATTAGCCTACATCAAATATATTTTAATTGTTTGATCAAAATTATTGCTAGGAACAATTCAGTTATGCCCCTACTAAATTCTATGTACTTGAATTGAAGGAATTTTTTATGAACAAATTTGGGAAAAAAAATAAATAAATAAAAGTTTCCAAAGTTTAATGTAGTCTGGGATAGATCGCGTTATCTGCCTCGGGCAACGGCAGCACGGAGCACGAGTTAAATGAACATTTCTTCACTTTAATACATAACATGTATAACATGAATGTACATCAGAGGATATGTTGAAAAATAAATTACAACTTACAATCACGCATAATTTCAGTGCCTATAAGCTGTTTTATATATATATATATATATATATACCTGTGTATGTGTGTGTGTATATATATTTATATATATAAATGAAGCACGTCATAATCACAAAATTAGTCAGCTTTTTATATAAAACTGTTATTACGTTTTGTGCTCAAATTTATTACCGTATTGGCCCAAATATAAGACGACCCTGATTATAAGACAACCCCCCTTTTTCCAGATGTACCTTTTGGAAAAAGGCTTTTTAAAAACCAAATCTTGTTTTTTCTCAGTAAAACACATTTTGTCTTCAATTATTTTCATATTGCATATTTTTCCTATTTTAATTTTTGTTTTGAAAGTATGGTAAAAACTGGTAAAATGTACCAACAATCACATTTAAAAATATATACACTTTTTGATATACCATTAAAAAAAAAAAAAACAGGTAGCCCATCTGAATTAGGACATTAGGCTATCCATCTAATAGTAGCCTACCAAAATCTTATGAACAGTAGAAGTTAAATCTTACTGTAGTCGTCAAATCTTGGTACTGTCTTACGTTTTAAAATCACAAAGGGAGTTTGGTCCCATCAGGCTAACGTGACAGTCACGACTCATGCAGATGTAAGCTTTTCTTTTTCTTTTGTTTTTACTCACGATCTTTACAACACGCATTACATTACATATTTCATGGCACACTCGTTTTATGCGTATTTGGCGCCACCTATTGTTGTGGGTGTATTATTGACATGTCAAAGTCTAGACCCTGAATATAAGACGACCGCGTTTTTTCAGATGTATTTCCAAGAAAAAAAACATTCTTATATTCGGGTCAATACGGTATATTGTAAACATTGTTTTAAATTATGTGCTGGTATTACCTTATGAACTGTGATTACATTATAATTTGTCACAGTGTGTTCATAATGTAATACATTTCTCATACCTATTACTTTGTGAAAAAATTTTATTAGATTAAAAAAATATTATTACATTTATGAGCTCAAGATTTTATTACGTTTTGTTATTACATTATAAACATTTTATTACAATAATAACGAAATATTTATTACATTACATTTTTACAATATGTGCAGTTATTACATTATGAGTTACTACAAGCATTAATTAGGAAAATATTGTGTCAATAATGAAATGCACATTTATCATAAACACAGCTCAAATGCTTCCTACTAGTGTGGCCCAAAACATTTAGCACAGTTTTATTACAGGTGGAATGCAAAATGTTTCAGTACAAGCATTTCAACCAAATGTAATTTATGCAATATTTCAAACCTTTAACCCACTGGGGAAAATCAGCCCATGGCAACAGTTTAAAAGCAGCCCAATTTCATGGAAAATAACAACAACCCTGCATCCAACACCTAAATAAAATAAATAAATAAATAAAAATATTTCACAAATGCTTATAGATCAATAAAATCTTTAAAAATGCTTATACACCGCTTGCACATTGAAAAAAATTATTAGGCACGTTGATATTCTGATTTTTTTTTTTCAAGCACATTTTACCAATTCCAAACCACATCAATCTTAACTACTATTAATTTTGTATTTAATAATTTATGAGTTATATATAATTGTCCATGACGGCTGGAAGTCAAAAACTTATATTCAGGTGTGCAGAATTATTAGGCATGTTTTCTTTTACTGATAAAATTCAGAAAAAAAAACAGGTGGAGAAGAAAAGACAAACGTTAACTGCAAAATAATTAAGAATTAATGTGAAGAATTAGGTGTGAAACCATCAGGAAACATTTAGTCTCCAGCACCACCATTTTCCAGAACTGCAACTTTCCTGGAGTCTCCAGAATTACAAGGTGTCAGGTTCTGAGAGACTTTGCGTAGGTAAAAAAATCCTAAAAAAGGACCCTCACTTAATTAGAACAGCATGCTGAAGTATTGTGAAATACTGTATATTAAGACTAATTTTTCTAGGCTTTATGGACAGATAAGTTTTGAGTGACTCTTGAAGGACCAGCACAACATCCTCTTGTACCACTGTTTGAAGAATTTATCTTCCAGAATCTGGCAGTAAGTTTTAGGAGCTCATCTCCTATCCTGAAAAGTCTGTCTTGCAGAATTGACTAAAAATTAATCTTCACATTAATTCTTAATTATTTTGCAGTTAACGTGTCTTTTCTTCTCCACCTGTTTTTTTCTGACTCCACTGTCCCAGTGAGCATTTTTTTTGGTCCAATGGTCATGTCTTAACTTTGCAATTTCTGTATTGCATTAGTTTTAAATATTTCTCATGGGGATTTAATAATGTTTGACTTTTCAGTCTGAGTTAAACCTCTTTTTTGTCTCACTTCATCTGTAAAAGAAAATTGCCTAATAATTATGCACACCTGAATATACCAGCATGGCGCCGCAAATGGCAGCAAGGACGCTGAGCTCCGCGATTCTTCTATTGTTTTTGTTTGTTTGTTCTGTGTTTTGTCATTCTTTTTAATAAAGTTAGAAAAATGCCATTACAAAGGTAAAAACAAAATTCCCAGTAAATCACTTTGAGTCAAATATCAGCTCGTAATGAGAAGGTTAATATTTTTTATCAGAATTTTTGATTACTGATTAGAAGGTGCTCCTAAATTTTTGACCGTGCTCCTAAATTTGTTTAATTAGGAGCACAAGCGCTTCTAAAAAGAAAAGTAAGCGTAGAGCCCTGGCTAGAAACGTGGCTTTCAAAGGAAAGATTGCTATCAAATAGCACACCTAGGTTCCTGACTGATGACGAAGAATTAACAGAGCAGCCATCAAGTATTAGACAGTGTTCTAGGTTATTACGTCCAGAGTGTTTAGGTTTTTCAGGCTTAATAACAGCCAGTTTGAAGGTTTTGGGGACATATCCTAATGACAATGACGAATTAATAATAGTCAAAAGAGGATCTATGACTTCTGGAAGCACCTCTTTTAGGAGCTTAGATGGAATAGGTTCTAACATACATGTTGTTGGTTTAGATGATTTAACAAGTTTATACAATTCTTCCTCTCCTATAGTAGAGAATGAGTGGAATTGTTCCTCAGAGGATCTATAGCACATTATCTGATGCGTTACTGTAGCTGACGGCTGCATGGTTAAAATTTTTCTCTAAAAGTATCGATCTTGGAAGTAAAGTAGTACATAAAGTCATTACTGCTGTGCTGTTGGGAAATGTCAACACCTGTAGCAGCAGAGCAGGCCTGCAATTTGGGAGGTGGAGCCTCCATATTGGATTTGTCCATCCACAACATCCCATATATCCCATCGGCTTTTGATCTGGGGAATTTGGTGGTAGACAGTAGTCATTGTTTGGACTTTGACCAGTCTGCTGCTGTGCAGCCCCATATGCAGCAAAACTGCAATGCATTGTGACACTTTTCTATCATGGCCAGCATTACATTTTTCAGCAATTTGAGTTATAGTAGCTCTTCTGTGTGACCAGACAGCCTCTCACTCCCCACCACTTTTGTTAGATACTAACCACTGTATACCAGGAATACCCCACAAGACTTGCTGTTTTGGAGATGCTCTGATTCAGTCATCTATCCATCACTATATTTGACCAATGTCAAAATCATTTTTCCAACACATGAAATTCAAAATTCACTTGCTGCCTAATATATTTCACCACTTGACATGTAATTTACAATATTATTCACTTCATCTGTCAGTGGTTTTAATGTTGTGTATAATAAGTTTTCTATTTGAAAACATTTTAAAATGTATAGTTTATTCCTGTTTGGCAAAGCTATGTAAAAACGAAACGACATACTTGTTCTGACCTGCACTTACTAAAATATATAAGTGACCATACTACATTTTATTATATTTTAAGTGCTTAAAAACGACTTGCTGACAAATGGGTATAACCAAGTGGTTTGAAGGATAGTGTCAAGGATTTGTAAATATTTAAAAATGACAAATAATTAGTTAATGGGGGCTGCACTGTGATCATTAAATACAAGTGTTTTAATGTCATCAAATGATTCCTGTTCTAAATATGCCTGACAAGATTTTTTAGTAAATAAACTAGTCACACCGAATTACAGTTTTTTTTTCTGTACATTATGGTAGAAATGTATAATAGTCATTATTTTATATTTTAATGCACAGGGGGAAAATAACTTTTTTTAATTATTATTTTGGTTTTTGAAAACCCCCTTTCATCTTTGATCCACAAGATAAAACAAGAGCTGTGCTTGGTGTGATTTCTTTATTCTTCAGTTATTATTTACATGAGCACATTACTATAGGGAGTGAATAATTGTTCGGTTATAATTGTGATAATTGTGAGGATACTACCTTTTCTAGTATCTTGGACAGAAAAGGGAGATTCGAGATCGGAACTAGTTCT
>NW_015624544.1:129125-129664 GCF_001515625.1 Sinocyclocheilus rhinocerous | reverse complement strand
CATCCAGTTTTTCCAGTTTTTTATATCGACTATGCATTCCGTTAGTTTTTCAAATTGGTATGTTTCGCCAGAAATATAGAGAATATAGAGCTGAGTATCATCAGCATAACAGTGAAAGCTAACACCGTGTTTCCTGATGATATCTCCCAAGGGTAACATGTAAAGCGTGAAGAGTAATGGCCCTAGTACTGAGCCTTGAGGTACTCCATACTGCACTTGTGATCGATATGATACCTCTTCATTCACTGCTACGAATTGATGGCGGTCAGATAAGTACGATTTGAACCAAGTGTGCTCATTATACCACGTTGTCAGACTGTTTTCCTTAATCTTCCTTAAGCATAAAGGAGCAACCGTATCCAAAATGCTAGAAAAGAGAGAGTCCATAGTTTCGGTTACACCATCAAGTTGTTCTGAGGTATTGGATATGCTAAGGAATTGACATAAATCAGGAAGATTACTTACAAAGCAGTCTTTTGTGGTAGAAGTGATGGTTCTACCATACTTGTAACAAGGAGTAGAATTTACAGTTTTAGCTA
>NW_015624544.1:121050-128636 GCF_001515625.1 Sinocyclocheilus rhinocerous | reverse complement strand
CTTGCAAGTTCACACACCTCTTTAATGTTATTTTTAGTGATCTCCGACTGGCGAAGTCGAACATCATTAGCGTCGGCGTGAATAACAATCTTACTGAATTTACGTTTAGCATTAGCCAGCACTTTTAAATTTGCCAAGATGTCAGGCGCTCTGGCTCCCGGTAAACAATGGACTATGGTGGCTGGTGTCTCTGTTTTCATGTTTATGGCGCTATTTCAAAAATTATCCTATATGTTCTGTCAAAGACAACGAAACGGCATTAATGATTGGGGGTGGAGATGGGGTAGCGCGAAAAAAAGCTTGTGTTGATGCGCAGCCTAGAGCCCTGAGCGGGACCGTTTTCTTAAGCCCGCTCCCTGCTGAATTTCTGACCATTACCACCCACTCCTGCAACGTGTGTGTCCCGCTCCTGCAAACATTCTAATATTGTATATACAGGGATTCAAGTTTTCCATCGCTACAATGGATTTCCGTCAATTAGAAAAAAATAGGGGAAAAGAAACATGTAGCGCGTTGTTGTTGTTCTGTCGGCACACCAAAAATCATCCCCGCCACGGCTGCTGCTTTACAGTGACAACACTGTGATGCCGCTCGCATCATTCACAGTCGGGTTATTAGCAGAGAACACAGAGCAGGACTTGAATTATTTGCACATGCTTTTGAGTCTTGAGAACTCACTCGCGCGCTCTCATTTTCTGTGAGCCCACAGATCGCGATAAGGAGAGTGACAACTTTTAATAGAACGAATGATTCAGTGATAAAATCAGTGACTTGCCGCCACCTGCTTGCGGTTTCAGTTTCATTTTTAGGTATAATTTCAGTTATTTAAATTATTTAATATTTCTGTATTCAAAATTGTAATTTAAAACATTATAATCTCAACATGAATTTATGAATTTAATTGCACTCATGCCTATGGAAGAATATTCAAGGCTATTTTCAAAAGGAATTGCAAATTGTATTTTCAAGTTAGTCACTTTGAGTCAAATGTCACCTCGTATTAGGAAGGCTAATTTTTGATCAGAAGTTTTGATCATTGATCAGAAGGTGCTCCTAAGATTTTTTTAATTAGGAGGATAAGCGCTCCTAAAAAGAAAAGTAAGCTTAGAGCCATGTGTATCAGTAGACTATATTAGATCCGTGCATGACGGATTCAAATTTAAATCTTGTACAAGAACTACAGCAAAACCAGTTTGATATTTTAGAAACTGTATTTGAATATTACCAGTACTGACTTAAATGGATTTCATTAAATTCCTTTGAAGACAATTGCTCAAAACGGTCTAAATTTATTAAACCTACACATTCAAAACATTATTACTCTGAAATGTTTAATGTAAATGTTAAGTGTAAGTGAAATGTTAAGTACTGTAAGGTCTTTCATGACACTACATATTCTGGGGTGTGAATTTGATAGGTGCTTGATATGAAATAAATGGTGCTTTAAAAAGTCCTTGAAAGTACTTGAATCTGGTGTTCATGAAAGAGTGGGAACCCTGCTAACTATTTCCCTGCATTTATCATATGTGAATCCCTCGTCGCCGACAGAGAGCTAAACTATACATGTGGCAAGCGGTGCAAACAACAATAGCGGGAGAAGAAGCCATTACTCACCGTGATTGATGAATGATTCTGACTTGCCACTGTTGTTTGATGAACTCTGAGGACATTGTCATGTAAACATCTTACTGCAACTTACTCTGATTATTGGAAATAATCACATTACTGGCTTTGCTTTTCTGTTGAATCTCTATCTTACTATCACTCTCTGTTGTTTAAAGTGATAAAATATAACTTAATTCCCACCATATTTCTGATATTATCTATCAAACTAATCTGATTAATTTGATCGTTCGCTTTTATTCTAAAACAGCGAGTGCAGCGCGTTAGCATTCGTTAGCCGGTTAGCTTGTCATTCGTGTTTCCATTCCATCTATTGCTGTTTTCTTTCTTTTTTCTTTCGCTCAGTTTCAGCAGGCTTTTACTCTTTTTTTTTTTTTGGGTAGAATTTATTGATGACTTGAACATGTGGATTGAAGCAAGTGCAAGTTCCTCTTTTTCTCTTTCTCTTTCTTATTATGCACACACACATACCAACAAAACAATAACAACATAAAACAATTACCAAAATGGTTTCCAAAGCAAGTTGTAAGAATAACGTATGGTGAGTTTTGCCTATAACGTGAAACATCAATGTTACTGCATGAAGCGTTGAGAGCAGAGTAAACCGTTTGCTCAGGACTAAACAAAAGTTTGGAAAGTTCAGCCTTACAAGGTCAAACCATTCATTAAAAAGAAGAAACACAAACAAAATCTCCAGAAAAGTTTGGCTTACCGGATTCTCAGATGAGCAACCGTTTATCTGTCTTCTTATGTACCAGTTTCAACTTATCCTCATCACAGGCACAAATGTTTTAATTATTCTGCTAAAAAATTACTTTGTCTTCTCCGGCAGCTCCTTCCAGTAATCCTGCGTCAGTCACAGGCAAACTGATGCCTGAAAAGCAAACTGACACTCACAAAAGCTTAAAAAATACACACAAATAATGCAGTGCCTCGACAGTATGATACTGTATTACTAATGATCTGGGCTGAAACGTGCTGTATATTTACAGACATTCTGTAAGGGATACAGCATGTGACTGTTTTTTGCAAATACAGTATAATATATCGAGGATGCATCGAATGCAGACTTGAGAGAATCGAACCGTTAGAAATCCCAGAAGACACTGCGGGTGGACAACCTACGGAATCCTGTAAGCTTTAAACTTCTCATTCTCGCTTAAGAGATTCCTGCTGCAAGCTCACAAATAGGTGACAGTTCTTGAAAGTAAACATTTGGCGTTTTGTTTTGCATAATTTTAATGAAATTATAAAGACTTGGAAAAAGCCTGTCATACTTTTTATATTGTCATATTGTCATATTCTTTTTAATATGACAATATAAAAAGCCTGTCATACTTTTTATATTGTCATATTAAAAATAATTTTAACATTGGTAAAGAATATGTCCTAATCATTTTCACAAATACATGCAGAAAATAAAAAGCTATAAAATAATATGAAAATATTGTCTATAATAATATGAAATAAATGTTTTAAAAGGGTTTTGTTTGTGATGTTATGTGTTATTTATGGTGCATTGTGTGCTGCTGTCTCGCTCCTTATAATGTGCTGGGACTGTCAGTTGAGCAGCAAGATTACAGCGCATCTAAATTCTCACAAAGACGCGTTCTGTGTTCTTGTGTCCTTCCGAGTTCATTCTTTCAAGGTAGCCTAGCGAGACTGGTCTCCACAAGAACACAAGTCCGTTCTTTGCGTTCTTGGAATTGAGAAACGGGTCAACGGAACTAAACAGGACAGGAGAACAGGAACAGGGAAAACACAACTAAAAGTCCATAACTGTTACACCATTACAGTTTGCGTACAGGACTAATAGATCAACAGAGGATGCCATTTAATTTGCCCTTCACTAAATTCTAACTCACCTGGAAAATAAAAATAGCTATGCCCGACTGCTTTTCATTGATTACAGTTTGGCATTCAACACTATCAGCCCCTCAAAAGTCATAAACAAGCTACATAACCTGGGCCTGCCTTCTGCACCGTGTAACTGGATACTGAGCTTCCTCACCAGTAGGCCTCAACATGCCTTGGAAAACACTCCTCCAGCACCATCGTAATGAACACAGGCACTTCTCGGGGCCCTACGCTGTACACTCTTTTCATGCATGACTGTGTTGCTACCAGACGTGGGGGACTCGAGTCACATGACTTGACTCGAGTCAGACTTAAGTCGCAAATTTTAGGACTTGAGAATTGCTTGACAAATATTCATAAAAGACTTGACTTTGACTTGATATTCATGACTTGAGACTTGACTCGGACTTGAGTTAAATGACTTGAAATAACTTGTCTTTCGTTCAATAAATATCTGTTTGTTTTTGAACGCACCGCAACCTAACCAAGTGACGCAGCAGGCAGAGAGAGCTAACGTAAGATCGTGGACACAGTGTTGCCAACTTAGCGACTTTGTCGCTGGATTTAGCGACTCTTCAGACCCCTTTAGTGACTTTTTTCCAAAAAAGCGCCTAGCGACATCTTGGACAAACCTTATTTAGTTTCTGAGACTCGCCGGTTCTGCCGCTCGAGTACGAGGTCTTGCTTTCCCAGCGCGCAAACCCCTCTCTGCGTTTGATCTGTTTAGCGAGGGGCTGAGGGGAGCAGCGCTTTCAGTTAAAAAAGATATTCTGTCGCTTCGAACTCATTTTACATGCAAATATAGCCGAAATCACAGCACAGCCATTGTCTTTATCTTATGTGTATTTGATTTCATTAGACGACGTCGTGATTATGAATCAGGATTTTTGTGCAGATTAACATCTAAGGGAGAGCTGGTTATGTAGTCTTAATGGGCCGCGTTTCAGTCTCTATTTCATATTCATCACGTTGTCTTACAACAGAAACATAAAAATATACCAGTGAAAACAGTTTTGTTGAGAATTTGACTGTTTAATACAGTTTGTGAACACTATCAAATTATTTTTTTTGCAAGTGCAATGCATTGTAAATGGTTATTCACCCTTTATAAGGAAATGTCAGCTTTTTTTGGCAATAACACTTAGTATATGCATGTGTACAGTGTCTAATAATTGGTTTTCAGTGTTAGACTTTGAGTGAAAAGCTTATGGATAGTTTATGGGGATGCACATAAATATACTGTATATGCATACACACACACACACACACACACAGAAAGAAAGAAAAAAATCATACAGACTTGCGAACCCAACTATGCATACACAAACAAACAAAAAAACTCAAACTTGCAAGCACAACCATGCACATGCAAACAAACAATACACTTTCACTCATACACGTGCACACACATTCACTCACAAATATTAAATCACACTCACTCAAATCACCTCTCACTCACTCACTCACACACACACACACACACACACTCACTCACTCACACACACAAAGAAAAAAAAATCATAGACTTGCGAACCCAACCATGCATACACAAACAAACAAAACAACAACAAAAAAAACTCAAACTTGCAAGCACAACCATGCACATGCAAACAATACACTTTCACTGATACACGTGCACACACATTCACTCACAAATATTAATAAATCACACTCACTCAAATCACCTCTCACTCACTCACTCACACACACGCACACTCACTCACTCACTCACACACACACACAAAGAAAAAAAAAATCATAGACTTGCGAACCCAACCATGCATACACAAACAAACAAAACAACAAGGGAATATTTGCCTTTTGGAAATGACGATCGGTCGTCTAATGATCGCGCTTCTCCCAGTACATCTTTGCAGCGCAATGGTGCCGCCGTGCAAGGCGCGAGTGTTCACGAAGCACAAACAAGTGATCATTTCGACCCTTTGCCCAACGGGGATGGCAGGGGTAGGAGAAATAGGGCTGGAAGTCGCACTAGCTCTTTGGATCCAGTGCCCCAAAAGAGGTTGGAGTGGCCGCGGCCCGCGGTAGATGTGGCCGTGCTGTGCGTGGGAGAGACGGAAAAACATGCAAATAAGTTCAAACATCAATTCAATATCTACTATTTCCTGAATATTATGAAATTCAAGATGGCCGCCCCCTGATGACGTCATAATATGCAAATTAGATGAGTATATTTACACCCCACATAAACTTTCCGTCATGCCCAACATTTTTCTAATTTACAGTAGATCTCTTTCTTTAAGCCCTTTCAAGCCACAAGCTTTTGAAATCTTGATGTCAAAATCCAGCATTTTTTCCAAAAAACCCTGGTGCCTAAAGGGTTAAATCATCAAACATTTGTATGACTTGACAGTGACTTGCTTGACCCAAGCTACGACTTGACTTGAATTGCTTGACATAAAGCAGTGACTTGACTTGACTTGCTTGATTCTCACAAAAATTGACTTGGACTTGCTTGAGACTTGAATGTTAAGACTTGAGACTTACTTGTGACTTGCACATGTGTGACTTACTCCCACCTCTGGTTGCTACCCTTGCTAACAACATGTAGCATGTGGACCAATTAGAGACACAATTATTTGTTATATTCAACAAATAATCCCTAACACCCCTCACCCAACCAACAAGCCAACTACGAGGGTCTATGGAGCCTTCCCCCGAAATGCAACTAACACCTCTAAAAAGCAGAAAAGGCCTCTGGTTTCATGGCACCCAAAGACAAATCATCTGATAACACCGGTTTTATTGCTCAAAGGAATGTGGACAAGGCAACTCTCACTAATTTTCCTCATAGGAAAGACACACAATGCCCATAGAAATGGACTCTTCTCTAATTAATGCATAGACAAACCTTCTTTGAATGAACACACATATCCTCAGGTCATTGTGTATAGTGCTGTGTTCGATACAACGATGTATCGTCACAGAGATTTGACGATACGAGTATCAATACAGCTGTCTCTGTATTGATACTGCGGCACGTGTGCAGCAGTGGACCGCGCTTAATTTGAATATAAGAACACCGTTTAAAATGGAGTAGAAAAGTATGAGGTTTCTAAAAAAATAAAATGAATAGAGCATAATATATATAGGCTACAACAAGGTTTAATCTGGCCGCAGAGGAACACAACCAGGGTTGCCTGATATAAAGAGATGTAATCCCCGACACAGAGCTTCACACTTGCGCAATACGGAAATATCTGCTAAGTGTGTTACTTATCTCTGTCAACCTGGTAACCATGTGCACACGCTTTCTCTCCACTGTGGATAAACCCGCTTGCTTTCTGAAAACACCGGTAAATTTGCAGTTTAGCGATCTCCACTTCAATATTCTATTTTCAGAAAAGTGTAATTCATCAAGTGTTCATTTATGAGAGAGAGAGGCGGTGTATGTATGAATTACCACCGTTTTGCCGCGTTTGTCTATTAACAGTGAAGCTGTGGCTTTAATTCCTCCAGAAACAATGATGTGTAGCAAATTAGCTCAAAAGGGAAATATTTATAATTAATTGTAACTAGTCATAATTAATAATAAATATTTAGATTAGATCTTAGAATTAACTGTAGCAGAATCAAGATTACAATTATTTGATCTGTCCGTCCACCGAGCAGACAATATAATCATTTATCAATTCAAGGAAAGATTATTTTCCTGGCTAAGAAAGAATAACTTTCCTTCATACAGTACTAGCATTAACTTAGCATGTAGTAAGGGATCAACCTTCAGTGACTCCGACTTGTGAGCAGCACACAGTGACAATCAATTGTGAATATAAGGGATTTAATAAATGAAACTACAGCTAACATACAACAAGACTAAGCAAAACACATATATACAGAATGAAGAAAAGTAAGGAAGAGAGAGAGAAGAGCAAAAGAATGGCAGTATTTCACATCAATTAACCACAACCTAATGAGAATCATCAAAGAATCAAAAATCACCTTAAAAGGGGCTGAAACTTAAACACGCATCTAAATAATTGTAAACGGTTACTTGCATTGGTTTCGATTGCTGAACAAGAGTCCTGATGCGGTAGACAACGGAGGTTCTTGATGAGTTCTTTTAGAAGTGAGCTGGAGGTTTT
>NW_015624544.1:73523-120785 GCF_001515625.1 Sinocyclocheilus rhinocerous | reverse complement strand
CGATATTGTGGCACAGTGGACCGCGTGGACCGCGCTTAATTTGAATACAAGAACAACTTTTAAAACGGAGTAGAAAAGTGCAAGAATAATGAATCGCAATACGGAAATATCTGCTAAGTGTGTTACTTATCTCTGTCAACCTGGTAACCATGTGCACACGCTTTCTCTCCACTGTGGATAAACCCGCTTGCTTTCTGAAAACACCGGTAAATTTGCAGTTTAGCGATCTCCACTTCAATATTCTATTTTCAGAAAAGTGTAATTCATCAAGTGTTCATTTATGAGAGAGAGAGGCGGTGTATGTATGAATTACCACCGTTTTGCCGCGTTTGTCTATTAACAGTGAAGCTGTGGCTTTAATTCCTCCAGAAACAATGATGTGTAGCAAATTAGCTCAAAAGGGAAATATTTATAATTAATTGTAACTAGTCATAATTAATAATAAATATTTAGATTAGATCTTAGAATTAACTGTAGCAGAATCAAGATTACAATTATTTGATCTGTCCGTCCACCGAGCAGACAATATAATCATTTATCAATTCAAGGAAAGATTATTTTCCTGGCTAAGAAAGAATAACTTTCCTTCATACAGTACTAGCATTAACTTAGCATGTAGTAAGGGATCAACCTTCAGTGACTCCGACTTGTGAGCAGCACACAGTGACAATCAATTGTGAATATAAGGGATTTAATAAATGAAACTACAGCTAACATACAACAAGACTAAGCAAAACACATATATACAGAATGAAGAAAAGTAAGGAAGAGAGAGAGAAGAGCAAAAGAATGGCAGTATTTCACATCAATTAACCACAAGCTAATGAGAATCATCAAAGAATCAAAAATCACCTTAAAAGGGGCTCAAACACGCATCTAAATGGCTGTAAACGGTTACTTGCATTGGCTTCGATTGCTGAACAAGAGTCCTAATGCGGTAGACAGCGGAGGTTCTTGATGAGTTCTTTAGGAGTGAGGCCCAGATTATTTCGGGCTAATCACTTTTGAGGGTTCCTATGCACACCCCCTTTTGGGTGGAATGGCCAATCAGAGGCCTGAATTTTGAGCGGGAGAAACTTTCTTTGTCTCTTGTTTATGGTCCATTTGCATGTTTATTGCTGGTCTGGAAGATCGGTGCAGTTTTACCCAAAATATGCTACAAATAGTAAGATGCATTTCACGATCGCATAGTGTAGATCATTGTTTGAGGGATAAAGAGCTGATCATTTTGATACCAAGAACGAAACATCTAGAAGATCTTAAAGCAGAGATACACTCATATACCTGAATATAAGCATTGAGAGTCTAACTAATACAAATAAAGAGTTGTAACTAGGCTAATACAATAGGGAAACATACAAACAACACATGCATATACCAGATACAATTATAACTGATTAATTATAGTCTAAATAAAGAAATGTCTTTATGTGTGTGTGTGGGTGTGTGTTATGTGAGCATGTTGTAGTTTGCTGGTCAGCCAGGCCCATTGGTGCCTGGCCTCGGGGGTTCTCTTTGGAATGTGTTTGAAATTCAATGGGGAGACGAGAGTGGTGAAACTGTTTAGCATCTCCTTGATAGTGGGGGGGAACCATTGGCACTTTAGCACCCATATAAATGTAGAAACTGGGGCCAGGACTGTAATTTATATGCAAATGTCAAAAGGCTAAGAGGGGTCTCTAAAGACATAAAACCCAGATGATCATCCATGATTTTAAGCAGAAGTCACAGATGTTACCAGCTCTTTGTTGAAAAAGATCATGTAGCTCTTGAGCAATTAAGCTATTTTATTGATAAAATTGCGGGGCAGTGCTAAAAAGTTTGTTTTGTTGAATGTCTGTGTGTGTGCGCGCAACGTGATGTGTGAGTGACTGAACTGAACATGTGCACGTGCGATACAGTGAAGACAGCGCATTATTTTAGAACTCTGCTCATTTTTATTTTTTAAATGTAGAAAGTGTGTTAATTTGTGCAATGATAACCTACCAGCAATGTTAAGATGATTTTTAAAAATATATTAGTATAAGTACATTAGAATATAAATTTATTAGAACTAGTACATTATTATTTATGGGCTTAAAAACAAGATGCAAACAATCAGAATATTGTACCTGGTGGGGAGTGCACAATTTAAACATGAAACATATGCCATTACCTATATTGTACTGTGGTACAGTTATGGAGGCCATTCATAATGCAGAGGTCAACTGCCTGCTCTGCCAATAGCTAAAAATGGCCCTGTAGTATGCAGTGTTTAATAAATGGTTGTTTTACTAAATTCTGCTGAGGTGAAATTCAGTGCAGTCCCGTATCATGGCCTATGTATCGTGATATGTATCGTATCGTGACTTTGCTGGTGATACACAGCCATAATTGTGTATATTATTACTGTTCTTGTATTTTGTATTGTATTTTATACTGTTTTATGCATGCTTATGATAGAATCCTTAGTTAAAGGGGTCATATGATGCGATTTCAATTTTTCCTTTCTCTTTGGAGTGTTACAAGCTCTTGGTGCATGAATAAGATCTGTAAAGTTGCAAAGACTAAAGTCTCAAATCCAAAGAGATTTTCCCACTCGTAATAATGACTTCGTGGTGGCGTTCATGTGCTTTCAAGCTTTAAAAAAAAACGATCTAGCCGACATGACTTGAACACACCATGACTACAAGGACACACCAGACGGGAAACAACTAAAAAGTCCACAGAAAAACATGGAATGCTGGCCAAATCATGACAGTAGTAATAATTATAGATGAACATTTACTTGACTGAAGCAGGTTGGGTTTTCAAGATTTTCCATACATCATAAAAAAGGTTGTAGCACCTGGACAAATCAGACACAATTATTTGTTATATTCAACAAATAATCCCTAACACCCCTCACCCAACCAACAAGCCAATAATGAGGGTCTATGGAGCCTTCCCCCGAAATGTAACTAACACCTCAAAAAGGCAGAACAGGCCTCTGGTTCCATTGCAACGAAAGACAAATAATCTGATAACACTGGTTTTATTGCTCAAAGGAATGCAGGCAGTGCCGCTCTCACTCATTTTCCTCATAGGAAAGACCCATAATGCCCATAGAAATGGACTCTTCTCCTAATTAATTCATAGACAAACCTTTCTTTGAATGAACACACATATATATCCTCAGGTCCGTGTGTATATAATTGCTGTTCTTGTATATTGTCTTTTTTGTATTGTATACTGTTTTAGGCATGCTTATGATAGAATCCTTAGTTAATATGATCTCACCTATAGCATGTTTGGTATCTACGAATTTGTATTTTCATGATCTAAATGAGTGTATTTTTATGTTGATACCAATGCAACATATTAGTGTTCTAAGAATCTTTAATAGTTTAGCATCAACACCCAATACAGTTACATATGCAAAACACCATGCTCGAAGACAAATAGTCGTAAACTTTCCCTCCAAATGTTCAAGACACCATTGGCTCTTTGATCCTGCAGAGGTGTGACCCCCACAGAACTTAAAAGGCCTCACATCAGTGACCCGCCTAGCTTTTGGTTTTTGTCTCTTGTCTCTCTCTCTCATCACCTTCCCGTCTTCCGCCGTGCCTGGCAGGCCTAGACTACAGCCTTGCCTTCACTTTCCATCTGGGAGAAAACTCTCGCGACAACCACAAAGTCAGAGTAACATCTTTGAAGTTCATCACCCTTCAAAAATATGCTTTGTCTACATTGATGACATCATTATTTATTCTCCCTCTGTGGCCCAGCATTTCTGTGACCTTCAAACTGTCCTCCACAGGCTTGAAAAAGTGCAAGTTTTGTCTTTCAGAAATCACTTTTCTTGGTCATGTGGTGAGCACTAAAGGCATTACAGCCAATCAAAGCAAAGTTGAGGCCATTCACACCTTTCCTGCCCCCAGAAACTTTAAGTAAGTTCAGCAATTCTTGGGATTAGCCGGCTGGTACCACTTATCTTCAAGTCCCTTTCATCGTACATACAGATGCCAGTGACACTGGACTGGGTGCTATTCTCACGCAGCGGAAAGATCCCAGCAGGGAGGAGGTTATCGCTTATGCCAGCAGAACCTTAACTGGGACAGAAATCAACTATACGGCTACAGAAAAAGAGTGTCTGGCAGTCGTATGGGCCTTGGAAAAGTGGCAACATTACCTTGAGCACAAACTTCATGGTTGTCACAGACCATTCTGCTCTGCAATGGGTTATGGGATCCACCAAAACCGTTTAAACCCAAGAAGTCATGACAAAGAAATCAATTTGTGTTCTCGCACTGTCGCTCTGTGTGCAGACTTTGGGGGGGGGTACACAGAAAAAGGCATACTGGTACAGAATGAGTTCTCTTACGTGTCATACTGCATTTAAATGGTTTAAAAATGGTTGAACCTTTAAAGTGAATGTTTAAACAAGACTTAAAAACACATTCAAATAACAAACTTTCGTGATGACACAGGAGCAGCACTGGCCTGATTGGTCCTCACTGTTGAGCCCTGCCATGATATCAGCGTCTCAGAACAGCTCGATTCACAGTAAATGACCCATGCTCTTCTTAGACACTGAATCACTCTATCATGAACTACCGTACTTCACCCTGAAACCAGTAAAGCATATATTTAATAAAATCGCATTAATTCATGTCTCAATATCAATTTTATTTTTATATATTGTGCAGCCCTACAGCCCACTCAACTAACACTGATAAATGTACTAAAGCACACCAAAACAAGGGATTCAAACTTTTCTGTATTGTGTGTTTTGGTACTGCAATTATTATCTAAATTTCAGCTGTCCTCCTTATCTTTTTCATTCATCTCCTTTCCTGTTTGCTTGTAATCTGCATAACATGGCTTTGTATGTATGGGAATGGCATTTTACTGCGTGATAAATATAAGCAGCAGGGCACAGCGGTTTATATGCTCATTGTCGCCAAATTATGACCAGAAATTCCAGAAAACCAGAAATATGACCAAAAAATAAAGAAACCGTGTAGGAGAATGGTTATTATGCACAAACAGCGGGAAACTCTCTATTCGTGCAATGTGCACGTCAAAAAATCAATTCCGATTTCAAGCTTGTGACATATTAAATGCGCACATCAACGTGATGTTTGGCGTTCATGTAACACTACACTACATTCAGATTCATCAATCGGTATGAATTCAGTCCGATTGAAACAAAAGTTGTGCATGTAAACATTTTGTGTTCATCACTTGACCCTCCCATGAAAGTAATGTAGGGTGTAACAAAATGAGAGGGGAAGGTCTTGACAACCAGTGCATGCTTCTAGCTTGTTTCCTAATTTAGTTTTCTAATAAATCTGGCATTACATAATACAAATATTGTTGGCTCTGTAATGGATTGCTTTTCTTCCTCCATTTGAAGTGGCTGCTAAATGTGCCTGCTAAATGCATATATGTAAAAGTAAAACTCAAAAAAGTGGTCACCGCATGTATTTGAGATGCATGATAATACTATGTGGAAACGGGGCCAGAAATGAGAACTATAATTATCAATAGAGAAGTTTATTCATTTGCATTCTTCTTGCAAAATAGCACCATCTCTCATCATTCTACTTTTTGTTCTGTTTTTCAGATTGTTCACTCATCTGATGGGGTTCACGTCAATAGGGAGTTGAATGTTCCTGTTTCCGGTAATTTCCCTGCAGATGGTTACCTTACATTTCTTTGGTAGACATCACTGAAAGATTTATGAAACATTCTCTGCAAACTGCTCTGTGGGCAGATGACATCATATGTTACAGCAAATTTCTAACATACCAAAGGCCAGCTTTCCTTTTTCATTGAAGCACACAATCTCTTTGAAACATTTTCAAATTGTGTTGGGATAACATATATCATCAGGTTTTGCCCATTAAGCAAAAAATGCATACTAAGAAATCCATGGTATACTGTTAATCAGCACAAATGTATTAAATTGATCAATTGTGACATTAAAGACTTTTGCACCAATAAGAATTACATTAAACAAAGTTTAGAGCTAATCAAGGATTTGTTGATCTAGGTTTTATTTTAAATTGAGTTGTGTTGCACCACTTAATTTTAAACACAGATTAACAAATCAGGGATTAGAATTTTAACCTGGGATAAAAACCTCCATCTATGATTAATTTTCTCCGCCATGATGAATTCGCCATTTTAATTAAACGGCAGCTAGACCGGAGCAAATTGTGTGCGCACTGTGGCAGTTTGTGACACACAATGCTAAACCAGCTCATTCTCCCTAATGGAAAGCATATTTACACTGTCTGAATCGTTCCCTATCCCCTATAGTGCACTATGTGCCATTCACCATATAGAAAATACTAATTCGAACAAGTGACCGATTTCAGCCACAGCTTCAGCAACTATTTATAGGACAGAAAATCTGATGAGAAGCTGAAGTGCAGGGTGATGTCATCAAAATTGTTGATTCACTGATCTATAATAGAGAACTGGATTGCTCATGATGTCATGAAAGTGAAGCCACCGTGCTGCCATATTGGTATTCCCTAGTACAGTGGCCATTTCTTAATACCAAGTACGCAAAGTTCGTACGCAAGTCCGGTAATCCTGCAAATGGAACAGCAGCGTACTTGATAACATCTCTTAGCTCGCCTTGGCTACTCCGGTTATCCTGACTGTATGTATATTTACAATAAGACGAAATATGATATCAAACACCACTGCCTCATTTAGTTTTTAATTTAAACATTAATAGCCACAAAAATGTAGTTCAGGGAATACTTTGATTATCTTCTCTCACTGTATGTATACTCAAAACAAAACTAAATATAAAACACAACCACATATAAAATATGAACACACACACAAATACATAAAACATTAATATGTGGTTCAGGCAGTATGTGCATATATATACTCTGATTCTCTTCACTGTATGTATAAATGTATGACATAAAACACTACGCTGCCTCTTTTTAAATGTCAGTTTTAATGAACAATAATAGCCATTAAACATGTATAAGTATGAAATATCAGAGGCTTATTTAATAGGAAATATAGACAAAAGCAGGCAATTCTGTCAAACATATACTACATCAGTGCTGTACGACGGTAAAGATAAATATATAAATTATGAAACTAAACTTTGTGCTCAGCCAAAACGATATGACCAGGAACAAATAATAGATTCATAAGACCAAAGATACCTGTTAGATATACCTAAAACAAATTATACCTCATGTTTAACCACTACAGAGACATCAGAGCCAGCGGCAAATGCCAGAATGACTAGCCGAGGTAAGGCTGCTCTTGGCGGGATACATGAGCACTGAGTGCCCAGTGATCGTCTGGAGCTCACATCTCCGAGATTGGCATAGCAAATTTTCAAATAGGCACTATCTTTATAAATAAACTGCCGAGTTTTAAACAATTACATTTTCACCTGAAGAACTCTTAAAAATACATTTCATGACACAATAACAATAATATTTAGAAAACTATGCAAGTTTTCTCTTCCGGAGAAAAAGGTGCGGAGCAAGAACAATCCGGGGATTTGAACTGTATATGGCTAGATGTGAACTTTAAATTGGAACAGTACTTGGGCAACGACTGATGACGTTTCACAAGTCCACAAGAATGCAAGTACAGACAAGAACGCATATTGAAAAACGGCTAGTGTTTCCCAAACACTGGCAGGTTGTTAGGTGTGGTGTGGAAAATTATCAAAACTTTCTAGGTCTTATTATATTTCGTTATTATTATTATTTTAAATCAATGCTATTGGTCATCTTTACGTCTGTTTGTGGGTTTTCTTTACTCAAGAAACAGTCTATAAAGGCTAATATTTTTTGTGTATTTGAAGAGCGGAGAAGAGTCTTAGCATTTGCCATATAGGTGTAGCTAATATACTGTTTTATATATCCTGTGCATTGCGCTTCATGTTTATATCACAAGATTGTAGCCAAATGTATTCAACAACAAAAAACCTGAGCGCCCATATAGCTACAACAAACTTTATAACCTGTAAGTTGATGAAAATGTAATGATGCCTCGGATGCGGCCGTTAATGATGGACAAAACACATATTGCCATCATTCGCTGATCAAAAACTTTGTAACTACATTTGAACTTGATTTTCATAAAATGTTAATATTATACTGACACATGCAAGTGTCTGATCATATATAAAGCCACAATACCAACTCTGACAATGCTATTTAATTATTTTCGCCCGACAGTGAGGATAAGTAAATGTTTTGTTTTATCATCACGAACAACATAAGACTACCTGTGACTTTGTGTTCATACCTGACTTAAGCTGAAGTTTCACATTACATCTACATTTACATTTTAGTCATTTAGCAGACGCTTTTATCCAAAGCGACTTACAAATGAGGACAATGGAAGCAATCAAAATCAACAAAAGAGCAATGATCATACAAGTGCTATAACAAGTCTCAGTTAGCTTAACGCAGTACACGTAGCAAGGGTTTTTTAAATAATATAATAAAAAAAAAAAAAACAGATAGAATAGAAAAAGAATATTAAATGAGTACTACTTTTAATATAATATCCAGTTTTAATTTGACATTTGAAGCAATGCGTGTTTGTGCAATTTTGCTATATTTCAGTATGTAGTGGAGTGCTGTGGGATTTTTTTACTGATCAAAACTGTGCCGTGGTTTAAAAAAAGGTTGGGAAACACTGCCCTAGTATTCCCATACATTTTATTGAATGAATAGGAAATTGTACAATTTTAATGAGAAAACATCAAGTCAGCATTTTTATATCTGAAGTATCCCTGTACATTCTTACAATGCAAACGTCCTAAGCATGTAAACGGTTTTTGTTTAATGTCGGGAATTTCCCCTGCTTATTAAAAAGTGACGTTCATATACATTACAGTAGCGTACATCAGATTAACATGATATACATCGGAAGCTCAACATATGTATTACAAATGACAAAGTGCTTATTCTGAAATCTGAGTAAATATTTATGCTATGTATACACGTATACCTTAATTGGCCTTGTACAGTTATTCATTGTTTAATTTTGTTAGTGTTTTTATTCGTACAGTAGGCTAACTGTAAATGTTTCAACAATGATTTCATTAACAGCATTCATTTTGAAGTTAATGATTTAATAGTTGGTTAAATTAATAATTAATTCAACATATTTACATAACATTTTACTCCTATGGAAACGGTAATGCTAGTAAAACGGCATAGAATTTGCGCAATCTTTCAGAGTCTGAAATAGATGTTGCTCAATCAGCACATTAAAAATGGATCACACTGGCACTCACCTTATCACTGCTGCCACTAAATTGCAAATATATTCTTTTCTTTGTCCGATACTGAGATACAACAAGATGAGTAAGCTTACGGGCAGCCACAACCCTCATATTCTGACCGCTTAATGCACTTTAATTTTCATTTTTATTTGTAAAAAGTATCTCCCTGAGACCTGACAACATACTCACTGTTTCTGTCTTTGTCCAATCAGCCACGTATTGTGATTTGTAGGTGCACTTTATTTCATTTAAACCTCTTCACCTGTGAATTTAAAGTTAATCCCTAATTGAGATTTAGATCTGAGTTTAAAGTTATGGAGCAACAGGATTAAAGTTAATCTATCTTAAATATACTTTAAATCCAGGATCAAAATTATGGTTTAATTTAAACCTTATTTTTAAACAAGGTTTAAAGTTGGTGCAACAGGTTTATTAGATAAACCATGATTTAATCTAGATTTAAGCTTAGTCCTTATTGGTGCAAATGCTTCTTGCCTTGCTTACTTGGTGTTTAAAAGACACTAAATATTCAGTATTATTATTATCGATTTGACTGCATTGACACTATCGGATGAGGACACAATGACGACTTAATTTACATTTTAAATCCCTCTGGGCCTCCTCAGTCAGAAATGACAAAAACTTTCCATTTTGAAATGTAATTTTTTTTTTTTTTTGCTTCATCAGAATTGGATGACACTTATGCCGCTTTTCCACTGCGTGGTACGACTCGGCTCGGTACGGCTCAGTACGGTACGGCACGGCTCTGAACCGTACCGAGCCATACCGTGCCGTACCATGCAGTGGAAAAGCGCCATTAGTGACTTTTGTTGCATTAGCTATTTGAACACACACACACAAATCATGGACATGAGATTCAGATATGTTAAAGGGTCATAAAAAAAAGTCACACTTGTAAGTCTGTGTGTGACTTTAGCATATTACCACACACTATGTAAGGATTATATAAACCCAAATGAAAGCATCTCAGGGTATTTATGAAAATAGAAACTTAATTAAGTTCATTAATAAACACACAATAAATGCACTAATACTTTAATTAGAAAATAGGTCACTTTCTAATCTCTCAAATATTTCAGTTGTATTGAGAATTCAACATTCAAGATGACTTTGGGAAACGAGTGAATGTAACTAGTGAAAGATAACTGCAGACATGGAGGAAATTAGTGAAAAAGTAAATTGTTTTATTTGCCTTGAAAGTAGCTGTAATTTAATAAAACCTAGTAAGTATAACAACTAAGTAAAGATAACTAACTAAATCTAAGTAAGGTAAACTATTGGATTTTACAGTGTGGCTCCTTCCCGGTCAAAAATTACAGATATAGGAAATGAATGGGAAATATGAAAAAATACTCCGAGAATCTTTTAGTTGTACAAACTAGAGGTCTTCACGGGTCCACTTGGATCTGAAAACCCGAGGTCCGACCCGAGACCCGAGCGGGTTCGGGTCCAAAACTTCGAGGAGTACCTCAGACACGGGATGGGTTCGGTATTAGCAGCCTCGGGTAATTTAAAATAAACATGCTTTTTTCCAAATGGACCCAATTAGACCCGAATTCTTTTAAACTATCCCGAATGCATAGGTTACTTTCACTTTCACTTTAAGTGAGGAACGCACATAGAAAAGGAGCATATGTTTGTAACCTCGCACACAGAAATCATCTTATAGATATGAGATCCATCAGGAAAATCCACTCGCGTCATTATGCTGCGTGTTCATGCAGGGCTTTTCTTTTTTGTGTGCAGAAGACTTTCGCCAGAGATCAGGTTGCAAACAACATTAGCGAATCCATGAATTATTAGGCTATCGATTTATTTTTTATCTAACTATTATGTTTATTTTTCAAATCCACAGGTCACAATTGAAAGCCGAGCTCAGAAATAACTTGTATCCATCAGGCAGGCACTAATATAAAGTTGCCTAATAATAAAAAGTGGATCCCATTGCAAGAAACAAAAATAATCCACGTCTAGGCACTCACATAGCAGGCAAAATATAAAAAGCCTTTATTGTAAGACAGGGCTACATGTTAAAAAACACCAACGCGTATCAGCCCAAACAGGCCTTCATCAGGGTGTTAGGCAATAGAGAATGAGAACTAGTTAAATATATGCACCTGTGACTACTAGATGTCTCTTAGGAGTTTAAAAACATTCTCTGAATAAATACATCTGTGACTATACATTTTCAGAATCTGATCACTAGATGTCTCTTGGGTATTTACAAATATCAAACCATCCCAAAGAAAAAAGAAAAACATTTTATACAGGCCAAGCATGGTAGTGATAGTAATTTGAAAGTCATTGGAATTGAACATGTGTCATTAAACATCGGAGGTGCAGATAGACTTAGACGGTTAAAACAACGAGAAACGTATTGGATACATAAATTGGATGCTCTCTTATATCCTGGTCTTAATGAAGATATTGATTTTTCTTTATTTTTGCAATAGTTATATCTGTTGTAGGTGCTTTCTATTGGTATTTGTTCAACTGAAAAAATTTTTTTCCACTGTCATGTCTTTTTGACATGTGAAGGCAGTGAAGGCAGTCCGCGAGTGGAGAAGGGCGAGACTCATGCTTTCAATGAGAGCATTCTGTCTCAGTGAGCGAGCAGTCTGTGCGTGGGGGCTGCCCAGACAGGTGACGCACTCACTGCCCTTCTGCATCGTGTAAGATTCCCTGCACGAGACACACTTGCAGCGCGACATTTGCAACAACATCGCTAGAATTTGCTTTTTTAGGGCTTACCTGCTAGAAATAAGCTCTTTCAGTATCGCCGGATGGCGGCAGGGGAACAGGACCGGAACTGCTGCGATGCTGAGACGCAAAGAGAGCCGGTCAGCCGAGCAGGGAGGTCTCAATCCAGCTGCGAGGCGTGTCAACGGCGAGCAAAAAAGGCTTCAGTTCAGGAGAAAAAAAGGCTTTTTCCCATATGCGTCTAGCAAGACGCAGTACCGATCGAATAGTAGTATCGAAAGGGAACAACTTTTTGATAAGTTTTTGCATGTCAAATTAATAATTTAGACACAATGTAGTAAAAAATGGACAGCAAGAAAGGGATTACACTCTAAAACATCAAGAGTACAAAACAGACACACAACACAGTATTGTACACACACAGATGAACTGGTGTGGCTGTAACATTATGACAAAATTGATACAGAAGACACAACACAAATAAGAGGTTGAAATCAGATCAGACCCAGACTGATTAAGCTCAAATAAAGCATTCCTAATCATTATTGTTACATTTTTATTGAATCTGATGTTATGTCCTTCTCTGTGTTCAGGTTTGACTGTAGTAAAATTAATGCAAAACTTCAAAAAAAAAAAAAAAATAAAATCTTAACCTTAACAAAAGGTTGTCTTTGAGAATGTCTAAATACATATCCAAATCCAGAACATAATGAAAATAAGTATTTATGTCAAAAACAACTAGAGAATTTTTTGCCTCTCTATATAGAGCTATATAGGAATCTAGTGGTCGCACCATGTTATTTCATATGTTTTTCTTTTTTTACTCCCACCAGATGGCATTAATCTGCCTTCAAAAATTTCGATTTTAAAGGCCTGGTCTTTATTTTAACATGGAATACTGCTTTGATCGAAAAATAATAAAAAACTATTATTTTCAATGGGGAAAATGATCATAATTATTGCATAACTATTACTTAGTATCGTAAAAGTAATATATTATTGAACAAAAACTTATTACATTGATTTTACTGAAAATACAAGAAGTTGCATTTCAAGGCTTCAGTCACGAAGAAGCCAAGTGTGACCCCTAAATGAAGAGGGCCAGAGGAATAAGATATTAAAGACAGATAAGATATTAAAACAGAAAAAAGTTATTTTACATTGTAAAAATATTTCAAAATATTACTGTTTTTATTATATTTTTGATCAAATAAATGCAGCCCAGCTGAGCATAAAATACTTGTTTGTAATGAAGAAATAGAAGGTTTTTGAAATGTGGCATCAGACTATTGGACTGTATATTTGTAAAATTATTCATTATTAATTCGTCCTCAGATGCTTAAATGGAATGGACACCCTAATTTTGTGTTTTTCTCTAGAGGAAACTGAGAAATTTGAATTCTGTCGGAGGGGAGTTGATTCAGAAGAATCTGAGCATCAGGAAAAGGTTGGCCACACACCACTCTTTACTTTTGGGGTATTACAACAGTGTTCCCCTGCTGAGACAAAGTCATAAAAAATTTAATGTAATAAAGACATCAGGTAAGTATTTAGGATGGCATGTTGTCATAGTGTTTTATTCTCAACTTTTCTGCTTTCAGTTGACCTGTTGGCCTTTAAAATTAAAGGCACATGTCAGTCAGTTTGAGGTTGATGCTTCTTGTAACATATTTATGTAGTACATTTTATCCATAAAAGCTGTCTTCTAATTTATAATTGCTAATTTGTCATTGTTCACTCTTGCAAGTGCCACATTCATTGATGTGTTCTGTCTTCGCTGGGCTCAGGTGGACTTCACAGTTCCAAGGCAGATTCTGTCCTGTACCCAGCCAGATGGATACAGAAAAGTAGAGGAAAAAGATGAGAGAGAAGAAGAGCAAACTAACAGATCACCAGGAATTCATGTTATCCATAGAGACAGGAGACAGGGTGCTGGGTAAGCAATGCTCTCACATAGAATAAATGGGCGAGTGGGAAAAAGAGAAAACACACACATAAACAGTTAAAATAGATTTAATTACAATATAATTCATGAAGTGACTTTACTTGTGAATGTGTGTTTGTTCCTTCAGGAACATTTTTATATACAATGAACATTTTTGTAGGCCTTTAAACAGATCTTACAGAAAGCGCTATCTATATTTGGATTCATTGGCTTGTTAAAGAGCATACAAAACTGTCCCCGCAGATCCTTGAAAATCTTACAAATATATTCAATTTGATTTTTTTAATTTAAGGTCATAACAAGTCTTAAAAGTCTTATTTTTACTTATGAGAGGTCTTAAATTTTAGATGACACTTAGACTTAGGATGTATTCACACCAGGAAAGTCCACTAGTTCATTTGCTTTGGTCTGGACCAAATACAATGTTTATTTTTTTTGTTTGGTGCGGTTCGCTTTCACACTGCCCTTTTTGCAAGTGAACCAGAAACTGTAAACAAAACCACACGTGTGCTTAAGGTCATCCATTCATTGGTTTATCCATTCAACCGTACCAGTGTTCGTTTGGAAGCGGACCGAGACCACCTGTTCAGCTGGGTTTCAGTACGGTTGTTTGGTCCACACCCGAGTGCGATTACTGTATTCACACCTGCCCAAAAGATCCGCAGCAAGGGGGGAAACGAACTTGAGTTCAATTCAATCGAACCAAACAAGACAGGTGTGAATACACCCTTAGACATATCTAAATACTTTACTAATTTAAAGCTAATTACTGCTGTATGATTTTTATTATTCTTTCTTTGTGGATTTGTTTCTGCACTTGATGATTTGTAGTGTTAAAATTGATTTCATAAAATTGGTATCGAAAAAAGTATCGTTCAGGAACCGGTATCGAAGTCAAGGTATCGGTATCGATATCGAAAAATTTTGAACGATACCCAGCCCTATTTATGACAGCATATTATGTACTGTCTTCTGCACGTGAAAGAGAGAAGGAGAAGAAAATGGGTAAATGTAAGTTCAGTTGTAGGTTTATTCTTTATGTGCATAGGGGTGTGCGATCATCTATGATGATATCGTAATTATTATTATTAAACTCAAGGTGATATCGGGTTCAAGATATGGGGCATTTTTGGCCCGATGAGTTTTTATGTTTATCTTATATTTATATCATATGATAGTTACATCACAATATTACACAAGCAGAGTGACACTTTTCCTAAATATCAATGTGATATTTATTTTATACAACAGTTAAATAAACAAGAGGTTAGCACTGTGAGTTACATTTTAGACTCAATGTCAATATTGTTAGTGCTTGGTAAAAAAGTTAATGTCTGTCACTGCTGTGAACTGACCACCACAAAGAATAGGAATAATATGAAAGTCTTTGTGAGTCAGCTGTCCACAACAAGACTAAACCAGAACAAAAACACACTCAGCAAAATATCATCTAATTATTATCAGCAAAATATTTGAAAATGTCGAGATATGTTTTTTGTCAATATTGCACACCCCTAATATACACATTGCACAGGATTAATTTTTATTTCTTCAGGTCTTAAAAAGGTCTTTAAAAGCTTTAAATTTGACTTTAAAATGTGCAGCAACCCTGACTAAACATAATTGTCTTTATGAATGAGTCATCATTAAACCATTCATTCAACAAATACACTTAAAAACGCTGATTCATTCATGTATGAAACAAGTTGCTGAAATTAATTTAACTTTGAGCGCCACTTTACAAGGCTCAGTCAATGAGAAACGCGTCACTTGGCTAACGCTGAAGCTGATATTTCACTTCAGAGAGATCAATGGCATTGATTCAGTGCATTCTGACAACTGCATTTTCTCTTTCAGTTGTTTACATTAACTGAAGATAACACTGTGTTTACATGAATACTCACTAAGACAGGCATTTTGACATAATTTTGTATGTATCAGAACATTTACACAATAAGCCTCGAAAAATAACTCAATTCTGTACTCGCGCGCTGTCTGAGAAGCTGCTTTATGTGTGCACATTTTGGGTGCGTGCTTACAGTAGACCATCTCAGAAAGTGCACGAGTACTGAACTGAGTACTCTTTTGCTGCTTATTACATTTGAATGGTTTAAAAAACATGAATGTTTAAACTGGCAAGACTTAAAAACATGTGCAGATACATTTTGTCAACTGTCTAGCTATTGGCAGAGTCTTTCTTCAACTTAGGTGAATATCAGGCAAATCCTTAAACTGGTTATGCTTAAAGGAATAGCACAACCAAAAATGATTCCGGAGTATTTACTCACCCCCAAGCCATCCAAGATGTTTATGACTTTGTTCCATTAGCCATAGAGAAATAAGGTTTTGGAGGAAGACATTCCAGGATTTTTCCTTATTTAATGCAAATGAACGGGGCTCACCACAGACCATATTTTTTACTGTAAAAATCAATATTTAAGCTGCTTAAAAGTTGTTTAGGTATTGGGTGTCTAGAATTACTAGAAGGGATCTAGAATTTTGTTGCACATTCATGCAGGGCTTTTCTTTTTTTTGTGTGCAGATGCCCTTCGCCGGAGATGAGGTAGATAGTGTTGCAGACACTAGCGGATCCATGATTTATTAGGCTATCGATTGAATTTTTATCAAGCTATCACGTTTATTTTTTAAATCCACTGGTCACAACTGAAAGCCGAACTCAGAAATATATTGTATCCATCAGGCAGGCAATAATATAAAGTAATAATAAATAAGTTAATAAATAAATGAAAGTAATGGTTCAGCGGCCAAATCAGTCAGAAGGACATTTTTCCTCGCTGAGTGCGGGGCTGCAGGCTGTGCACCCATCAATGCCGTTTACGTTCGGGTCCAGTCGGGTTCAGAAATAAATGTCGTCGAGTTGCGTCAAACTCTGATCTAATTTTATCAGGTCTGTCTCGGGTCAGGTTTTTCTTTTTTAAAAATCATTTATGCATGTTTGGTTCGGGCCAATTTATGGTCGGGTACAAATTTTAGGACCAGAGAAGACCTCTAATCCTTGATGAATGCACATTGCGTACTACTACTACTACTAGGGCTGTGTATCACCAGCAAAGTCACGATACGATACGTATCACGGTACATATGCCACGATACGTATCACTATACGGGACTGCACTGAATTTCACCTCAGCAGAATTTAGTAAAACAACCGTTTATTAAACACTGCACACTATAGGGCCATTTCTAGCTATTGGCAGAGCAGGCAGTTGACCTCTGCATTATGAAGGGCCTCCTTAACTGTACAACAGTAAAATATAGGTAATGGCATATGTTTCATGTTTAAATTGTGCACTCCCCACCAGGTACAATATTCGGATTGTTTGCATCTTGTTTTTAATGCCATAAATAATAATGTACTCATTCTAATACATTTATATTGTAATATACTTATACTAATATCATGGCTTAAAGTTCTCTGGCACTGTGCCGGTGTTCTGTCGATTTGTGCTACCCTGTCAGATTTGGCTACCTCCCATTAAAACAGTGGGTAGTACTATTTGACAATGAAAAATGCTACCTGTAAAATTATAGTTTATTAACGTCTACACCTACCACAACCCTAAACCTACCCTTACAATAATGAAAATACAGTAATTATTACATTTACATTTAGTCATTTAGCAGACGCTTTTATCCAAAGCGATTTACAAATAAGGACAATGGAAGCAATCAAAATCAACAAAAGAGCAATGATATACAAGTGCTGTAACAAGTCTCAGTTAGCTTAACGCAGTACACGTAGCAAGGATTTTTAAATAATATAATAAAAATAGAAAACAGAATAGAAAAAGAATAGAACAAGCTAGTGTTAGAGGTCTTTTTTGCTTTTGTTAATTGTATAATAAATGAAAAGAAAACAGATAGAATACAAAAAGATTAGAAAGCAAGTGTTAGTTTTTAAAGAAAACAAGCAGCAAATGAATAGATTGCAAGTCTAAAAGGGACAAGTGTTTTTTTTTTTAAGAATAGAATTAGAATAGAGAGTGCTAGAGTTAGAGGGTCAAATAAAGATGGAAGAGATGTGTTTTTAGCCGATTCTTGAAGATGGCTAAGGATACATTAAATATTGTTGTTCAGCATGAGAAAAAAGGACGCAATATTGATGTGTGCATGCGCAGTAAACCCTGGTAGGAAAATCTGACGGGTAGGATAAAATGACAGGACACCGGATCTCCGGGGCGCAGCAGCATTTGGCTGCGGAAAAAAATTATCCTACATTAAAAAAAAAACTTGTTGATATCACTTTCGAGTCCATGAGTTCGCCTACCAATGGTATAAGAGGAGCACAGCTTTCGCTCTCAACCAAACTAACATTACTAGCCAATCAGATAGTATCCAATTGCAGATTCGCAGCCCTGATGAATGGAGAAGCGCGACAAAAAACTGCGAGGCACAATGGTCAAAGATGTCCATTCTAGCGCATATTTACATAGAAAAGCTCATTAAAAAGCAGTGGAGCTTTGTAAACAGCTCAGAGTAATCTTGTCATCTCCATAAGAACGATATGATTCCCAGAGCAAATTTACCGGGATTTTCGAAAAGGTCCTGTTCACACATGATCTCTTAATGGTAACTTACCGGTAATTTACCAGTAAAGACTGTAACTTATGTGTGAAAGGGGCTAAACTCTTCCTCTGCATATGCTGTAAATTTGAATTGCTTAACGTTCATCTGGGAAAACAATGTGCATTATCTCACTAGATTTGTAACATAAATAATTTATAAACCTTTGCCAACACAGGAGAATACATCAACCTATGTCTAAATATGCCATGTATTGTACATCGCGATTTCAAAATAAAAGTTTCTGCATGTCCCCAAATATTAACATTTAATGGATTTAAACATTGTTTAAATCACGCTGTAAAGTGAAACGTCACCAGGCCGTTGGCGCCCTCTGCAGGTATTTGTTATAATACATAATGTACTTAAGTTGGTTATGTTCATATTATGTATAGGCATATTACATTATGTATTTTAACAGTGTTGTTCAATAAAACCATGTAATTACTTGGTGTTTATATTCAATTTGAGCCAATTAGGGTAAATTTTGAAAATTTCTTAAAAATGGTATTAAAATATTGTCTCTTTCTAGTGAACCAAGTATCTGTATTTTGTCTCATCTCGTGAGCTAAGTGTATTGTCACACCCCTAGTGGGTGATATAGCTGTGATATTAGCGGTGATATAGCTCTTAATTTTCCAAGTGTATGATATAGCTTTCAAAAAATCATCTTTACATTGCTGGTAGGTTATCATTGCACAAATTAACACAATTTCTACATTTAACATTTAAAAAATAAAAATTAGAAGAGTTCTAAACTAATGCGCTGACTTCACTGTATCGCATGCGCAGATGTTCAGTCACTCACACAGATCACGTTGCGCATGTGCGCACACAGACATTCAGCGAAACAAACTTTTTAGCGCTGCCCCGCAATTTTATCAATAAAATAGCTTAATCGCTCAAGAGCTACATTATCTTTCTCAACAAGGAGCTGGTAACATCATTGTTTTTAGAGGAATTAAAGCCACAGCTTCACTGTTAATAGAGAAACGCGGCAAAACGGTGGTAATTCATACATACACTGCCTCTCTCTCTCATAAATGAACACTTGATGAATTACACTTTTCTGAATAGAATATTGAAGTGGAGATCGCTAAACTGCAAGTTTACCGGTGTTTTCAGAAAGCAAGCACGTTTATCCACAGTGGAGAGAGCGCGTGCACATGGTTGCCAGGTTTACAGAGATATGTAACACACTTAGCAGATATTTCCGTATTGCGCAAGTGTGAAGCTCTGTGTCGGGGATTACATCTCTTTATATCAGGCAACCCCGTTGTGTTCTTCTGCGGCCAGATTAAACCTTGTTGTAGCCTATATATTATGCTCTATTCATTATTTTTTTTAGAAACCTTGCACTTTTCTACTCCATTTTAAACTGTGTTCTTGTATTCAAATTAAGTGCGGTCCACTGCTGCACACGTGCCGCAATATCGATACAGAGACAGCTGTATCAATACTCGTATCGTCAAATCTCTGTGACGATACATCGTCGTCGTATCGATGTATCGAACACAGCACTAACTACTACTACTAAAAGTACTATGAATTAAAGTCGGCATGAAATGGAAGTTGCGATTGTATTTTCTTCTCTGCTGTGACGTATAACCGAGTGAAACGGCATCTGAAATGAGAGGGTGGGACTTGATTTCATCCTTCGGGAATTGATTGGATCGTTGGAAGTTGGGGCGTTGCCAACAAAATGGAGGCAGATCTGAATGCCAGTTTGCAGTTAGTTGTGGGGGATTTCTCTTCACTGGATTCGCCGACACCCTAGCATGAATAAATGTTTTTTTTTATTTTATTGAGGATGATGATGACGATCAACGGCACAAAACATGCGTAAACAGCGCGCGAGAGAGAGAGAGAGAGAGAGAGAGACTGAGAGACTGGCTGAATGACTGAGTGCATCCTCCATCAGGTTAAGTCATATTCATGAAAAATAATAATAATTTGTTTGCGATGTTCTAAGAGTAATGTTGTCGTAATATCCTAATATTTTTTCAATGTTTAAGGGTAACGTACTCCCTTATGACTGGTGTCAGTTCTATAAAGTAAAGCGTCAGCTTCAGCTTTTCCCCCTGTCGTTTATTCCAAACGTCACTGATGTCACTGCAGCTGTTGGCAATTCCAGATAGCTCCACCCTTGCGCCATAGCTCATGACCGGAAGAGTAGAATCGTCGTTTTGAGGGGGAGGGGGGGTAAACGTTTTTGATTAAAGATTACGAGGGCACATGAATTTTTTAAAAATAATGAAGTGCACGGATAAATTATTTATAATAAACACTACAGTATTCCATCAAAAAATAAGAATTGTCAATTTTGATTTCATGCCGACTTTAAATTACAATTAAATTAAATTAGAATGGGTAAATGTCTGTGACCCATTAAAAATACCACAAATGTAGCATCAACAACAGAACATGAAAATTCACACATCATCACATCACATCACATAAAGGAATAAAATAAATAGGCCTAAACAAAATGTATTTCACTTAAGTAATTAACAATTAACAAATTAACAAAGCAAAAAGAAAAACTGTGCAGCAAGTAGTACACTCTAAAAAGATGCTGACTCAAAAAAAAAAAAAAAAGCATTAACTGCTGCATCAATGTTTTCGAGTTATGACAGCTTCTTATGAATTTATGTTCAACCAACAAACTAGAATGGGTTGAAGGAACTTAACCATTTGCAGCATAAACACAAATTATTAAGTTGATTACTCAAATTAAGTTGCTCCAACTAATGAGTTGTGACTCTGGGACCAATTAATTTTCTATTAAAGTTACAAAAAGGATTCAGGCAAGAGCAGTGAGAGAATTTTCTCTCTTTTGTTGTTTGATTACCATTAATGACACAGACAACACCAGGTTTATTGGCTTGTTGTCACTTTAAGATCAAATGCACAAATTTAATATACTGATAGACATGCATTTTCTTTCTCAACTGTTTACATTCACTTAAGACATAAACAATTGTGTTTATGAGGATACTTGCAAAGATGGCAACGCATCTCCACTTCCTTCCACTATAGAAAAGTGAAGCCAAAACATCCCAATATGGTTGCTGTCATCTTGTGCCAATGACGTCATTTGGAGCCCGAGTCTGCACAGTAGTGAGGTGGAACCATGTTATCAAAGTCCCGCCTAAACTCTCGCAGACCCATCACAAGCTCACAATCTTGGCACTTGAACGTACATCAGCATAAGAACTACCTAAAATGATGTAAATCATCTTTGGAAAAATTTTATTTAGAATGTAATTCGATATATTTTTTTTAGTTTGGCTTACATCCCGTTTACATGGAGATGGCAGGGTTGAGGGTTTATGACCTATACTGCAGCCAGCCACCAGATGGCCACCACATTCTGTGTTCCTCATTTTACATCAAATGATTTCTTAAAGTATGGTAATAATATCTTTTTTTATTTGTGTTATGTAGAGGGATTCATAGTATGGGAATAGCTTTGTTAAAGAAAAGACAGAAAATTAATAAAGCATTTGCGTGACCTATTGAAATGCATAATGTTTTATAAGCAAGTTGTAAATTGTTTGTAGAATGTAAATTTGAATTTGTATTTGTGACATATTAGATCAAGTGGTCACAATATTGACATAAAGCATATAAACCCATGTATTATAAAGTAGTCTATCACTTTTAAAGCTAAACATAGAATTCAGTGATGTAAATAATAAATCACTCCTGTTAAATGTGTAATAATATAACATTCAGGATATTACAGGATAGTACAGCAAAAACTAAGCTCAAATACCTGGAATATGTTTTTAAAATTTGTATTATAAAACTACAGCTAAAGAATTTACATTGTGTCGAATCAATTGACTCTTTTATGTGCTGTAAAAATTATTTGATTACTACCTGTACCTGCCATTAAATATCCATTGAAGCTTATATAGCATTAAACTCAAATACAGCCACTCACTCCTGTCACTTAGAGTGTAGTTCAGTGAGACAGAATAACAGCCTAGCAACATCACGAAAAAAGGTGTTTTAGTATTTTATGACCTTTTTCTCTCTTTCCCTCAGGCTCAGAGATAGAGACGGTTCTTTGTCTTTGCATAGCCAGAGGAATAGGGAGGCAGAGCAAGAACTACATGATATGTCAGAGAAACTATCTCGCCGTTTGGAGGAACTTGATCTGGTCAGTAACTCAATTTGTGGGTGTTTCTCCATTGATCTTGTGGTGTTTTTTGTTTATTTGTTTGTTTGTTTTCCAAACACAAAAGGGACAAATACAATAAGCAACGCTATTACATATGTATATTGTTACATGCTTAGTGTCATTAATTTCTTATGGTCAGGGGGCTAACAGCAAATTCATCAGTCATTCCATTGACAGTAATGGTTATAGATCATTAAATGTTAATTTAATATTTATATATGCCAATAATATTGAAAAAATTTTTTTTCTTAATTTGCCCGACATGATTAAAGGGGGTAAGCGATTTTTCAAAAACGCTTTAGAAAACAGATTTGGGCCGAATAGCAAAACAAACTTGTAGCCAATCAGCAGTAAGGGGCATGTCTACTCATGATGTGGAGGAGAGAGCTGTTCAGTGCACAGGACGGACATTAGCCGAGCGACAGAAAGATAGAGATGGCGGATAAAAAAACAAAAGAGGAAAACGTCTGCAGAACAAAATAAGGCAAGAAGTAGGACCCGTGTAAATATCGGATCAGCTTTCCAGCGCTGGAGAGAACTCGAGGAGCGGAAGGCCTGCGATCGGACGCCGAGGTTGCTTTGTTTTTTCTCGATAGGTGAGTAACACCGTGTCTGCGCCGCAACAGCTAAAGTCTGTCTAGTACACTGGATGCGACAAAGCGACCGTTGAAAATCATTTGAAATTTGTGTCAATACGTCATAAATAGAATGCAGCAACAGTTTTCTGTCTGGGATTTGTTGTGTCGTGCCGCGCATCCAGTGTAGACCATAGATATGTATATATATCTATGGTGTAGACAGCATCACTGATTATAATTTGTCTCGCCACGCCACTCGTGTCCGGTGTAGACACGATGTAACATTGGTTTTGCTTTGTTTCACAGAACTATTTGTTGCCTGGGTTGCGTATGAATGTGTGGGGTGGAGCTATCAAAATAGGGGCGAGACCCTTTTGGGGTAGGGGCGTGTTTGTTTTGGTGATTTCAATTGTCAACATTGGCTACCAGAAATCACTTACCCCACCTTTAAATAAGTATATTAGTATCCATTTAAAAGAAACAAATTCATGACTCTTTCAAGATAACATATAGTATAATATTTCTATAAAGACATATTTAGAGTTGTGCTGTGAATAATAAAACAAACACTTATGCATTAATCTGCAACCGATAAGTAATAATACAGATGGCACATTCTCATTTAACCTGTCATCAGCTCAGAAGCACCCGCAGAATTAACTTTTTCTGACATGCCATCTTTAGTAATAATGACACTTTATTCTATGTTTGTTTGTGATGCAGTTTTGCTATATTATAATATGATTCAAGTTATTTTTGCAGACAACAGTAACATGCAAGCATAGTGAACCAACACCTGCTTGTCAAGTATAAGCAGAAAACCAAAAGCTATGTACCCTTTGGATTAATAATATACTTGAGTTTTACTGAGTATCAAAGATATTAGCAACTTTTACTCTCTACTTCACTACATTTTTGAATAAGTCTCTGTACTCTTTACTTCACTACATTTGTAATGAGTGTTGCAATTACACATTACATTTTGCATGGCACCTAGCTTTTTCTGCAGTGATATCGCCAACTACAGGGCACTGAAAGTATTATATCTTGTGCGTTTTTCCCTTACTCACCTAAACTTGTCAACAAGGCTACTTTATGTGAATGTGAGTTCTTTTTTCTTTTCTTTTTTGAGGTGTTCCGTTTTAGAAAATAAACGTTATTGCTCTTCTCACAAATCAACTTTGTTTTTCACTGGCATGTCACTTTGACTAGTGCATCTTTGAGCCTATATTCAGTATGAGTAAAATACTCAAGTACTGTTAAAATCAGATACTCTAAGACTTTTAGTTTCAAGTCGTTTTGGAATTGGTGATTTGTAACTTGTAATAGAGTAGTTTTCACTGTAAGGTATCTGGACTTTTACTCAAGTATGGTTTTCAGGTATTCTTTACACCTCTGCGTTATACCGAAATATATATATATATATCGCATTTGAACACGGCATGCTGCCACGCACAGAATCCAGAACAGTTCTGGAACATTCAGCGTTACTTTTCTCAACAGCTCGGTGCGAAAAGTAATAGTTCTTCTTCTCATTGGTCGCCTTTATTCGGGTTGCCATGCATTGCGCAGCGATTCGTAAATCTGTTCCTGAATATTCTAGAGACTGATTTTGCTTCATGATTACATATTCCATGTTTTATGAGCTGTTAATATGAATGAATGCATAATGACTTTTAATGTTCGGCTACTAATAGTTTTTAGAATGTGATTTTTCTTCAATGAGGGTGACGCTGTAATCCAAGCGATGTGGGATGACTTTTTTCGGGCGGAGCTATCAAAATAGGGGCGAGACCCTTTTGGGGTAGGGGCGTGTTTGTTTTGGTGATTTCAATTGTCAACATTGGCTACCAGAAATCACTTACCCCACCTTTAAATAAGTATATTAGTATCCATTTAAAAGAAACAAATTCATGACTCTTTCAAGATAACATATAGTATAATATTTCTATAAAGACATATTTAGAGTTGTGCTGTGAATAATAAAACAAACACTTATGCATTAATCTGCAACCGATAAGTAATAATACAGATGGCACATTCTCATTTAACCTGTCATCAGCTCAGAAGCACCCGCAGAATTAACTTTTTCTGACATGCCATCTTTAGTAATAATGACACTTTATTCTATGTTTGTTTGTGATGCAGTTTTGCTATATTATAATATGATTCAAGTTATTTTTGCAGACAACAGTAACATGCAAGCATAGTGAACCAACACCTGCTTGTCAAGTATAAGCAGAAAACCAAAAGCTATGTACCCTTTGGATTAATAATATACTTGAGTTTTACTGAGTATCAAAGATATTAGCAACTTTTACTCTCTACTTCACTACATTTTTGAATAAGTCTCTGTACTCTTTACTTCACTACATTTGTAATGAGTGTTGCAATTACACATTACATTTTGCATGGCACCTAGCTTTTTCTGCAGTGATATCGCCAACTACAGGGCACTGAAAGTATTATATCTTGTGCGTTTTTCCCTTACTCACCTAAACTTGTCAACAAGGCTACTTTATGTGAATGTGAGTTCTTTTTTCTTTTCTTTTTTGAGGTGTTCCGTTTTAGAAAATAAACGTTATTGCTCTTCTCACAAATCAACTTTGTTTTTCACTGGCATGTCACTTTGACTAGTGCATCTTTGAGCCTATATTCAGTATGAGTAAAATACTCAAGTACTGTTAAAATCAGATACTCTAAGACTTTTACTCAAGTTGTCTTGAAATTGGTGACTTGTAACTTGTATTGGCGTAATGATTACTGTAAGGTATCTGTACTTTTAATCAAGTATGGTGATGGGGGGGCGATATCGAATTTTTCAAGGGCGTAAACGATTGTATATTGTGCGGTTTTTCACACATACACACAATATTCATATCGTATGATAGACCTTCTCATTCCGAACAACTTTGCCTGTAGTACCACTGCTGTCAAGCAAGTCATTTGTTAAATAATTTAGAATATGTCAAAAAAAAAAAAAATATTGGAGGGGTAGTGCATTCCACAATCTGGGAGCAACTACTGAAAAGGCCCGGTCAACCCTACTTTTCAGCTTTGATTTCGGAATACGTAGCAATCTCTGATGAGATGATGGTAAGCCAGGTTTCCGTAATACATAAGCAGTCCAACTCACGCAAGGTAAAAAAGTCATTTATAATAAAAGTCTTATTTACCACCGATCTTGAATTTAGTAGACCCATCCTTAACCGAAGCGGATTGTCCGTTAGCTCCTTTGACTGCCGCACCTGAGGAAACGTGCGCACCAAGAGCTTGTAACACTCCAAAAAGAAAGGAAAAATTGAAATCGCTTCATATGACCCCTTTAAAGCGATTGAACCCAGATAATTGCTGCTTGCAGCTATATATATTTTTTTTTTGTCCATTTCAGTCTTTTTGTTGTTGTTGTTGTGTGGAAATGTCTAATTTTGTATTACATTTTGCATTACGCAAGCTTGGAGCAACATTGAGACAAGTAAATGATAATGAATTTCAGACTCTAGTGTTCTAGTGCTGCTATGCTGCATGTATACTGTACAATAAATATGTTCGTTAAGTTGGCTTTGTGGTGCAGATGTTGAAGCGTGCTCTGAGTGAAATTGGGGAGATGTGTGAGCCAGGAGAGGAAGATAAACAGTCTCATCATAGCGACAGCATCATGGAGTGTGTCATAAGTATGTCAAGTATGTCCTCACACACCACTGCCAACAAGTGACTGTACACCAGACAACTAAACAGGCTTGTGTTTTTATCCAGGTTCATGCCATTCCAGAGCTCATGCACACTCATTGCCCCCCTTCCCTTCACCTGTACAGCACTCTATCCAGCAAGATGCTCTGATCAGAGACTCATGCAATGCCAGTCATAGCCAGCAACAGCACAGAAACACCCAGGTACATCCCACACACCACACCAAAATCAGAATCAGAATTAGCTTTATTCGCCAAGTGTATGCAAACACACAAGGAATTTGTTGTGGTTTTTTAGAAGCTCTTGATCTGCATACACTTTTAAACATTCATATCCCAACAGCCTGATCATGTGGACTGTGTTTTTGATTTTGTGTGCGTGTGTGTGTAGTTCACAGAATCAGATAAACTGAAGCAATTAGTGCAGCAGGAGCAAACAGATATGACCACTGAGAGACTCAATGCTCAGAAAACGGTCAGTGATGTTTATCTCTCATTTTTGGTGGATTATGTTTTATGATGCAAGCAAGAGTTATTTTGTATTGTGTCTTTATAATGATATTACAGTGCTTTGTAATGTGTTTGTACTGTATTGAAATTCCTCATTTTAATTATTCTCTACAGTTTAATTCAAAATACAGTACTATGCCAAATTTTTAAGGCCCTTTCACACATTCAGATGTCAGATTCCAGAATATTTGTTCCAGTAATTGTTTTGAGATTGTTTGATTTTTTTTATTTACACTGCCAGAGCTTCCTTGTGCTCTGTACTGTCCTTCATCATTAATCTTGTGGTTTATTATATCATCTGCATGGATGGTAAGTCCTGTTGGCTTCCATAGTATTTTTGTTTGTTTGTTTGTTTGTTTTGAATGTGACAGTATGTCCTTCGACCACGAATAAGAGGTGAGTTTCATGGTCATGGGCTCGGGCTGAGTGAGGGGAGCACCATGCCCAGGTGAGCTCGTCATGTAGCTCGAGAAAGAATAGCACCGGGGGGGCTGATTGGTGGCCCACATGCAGATAGGAGCCATCCATCCACTTCTTCGTAGGCTGTTTTGGGGCTGACCATTCCAGGCCCATCTCAGCCACGGCATCCGAGAGGATATTCAGAATTTCCTCATCAAGAGGGGTCACTGGAGGAGCACTCTCATCCATTGGAGCCTCTGACCAAGCACCTGGGTCAGAGGTAGTGGATGACATGGCATCCTCCTCCCTGGTTCCAAAGGAGATTGAGGGAGCCTCCCTGCTCACAGCTCGACGGCGACTGGAGGGTGAGGCACAACAGTGGGTGAAGACTGCAGCAAGTCTTGCATGGAGAGTCTTGATCGGCAGATCCCCACAGAAACGACAATCAGATTTCTCCATCGCTGCCTCGGCATGGACGTGGCCCAAGCACAGAACACACTCCTCATGCGAGTCTGGTAGCTCGATGGGCCCACCACACTAATTGAGGGCCATTGGCTATTGCAGGTGCAATAGCATGATTCAATCAGGCTTCAGCATTTTCGGAGAAAGGGAGTTTTCACAATGTTGAGAGTCCGACCTCAAAAGGGAACACCAAAAGCTAATAATCAAGAGGAAAAAAATTTAGCAAACTGAAAAGACCAAGCGTGGTGTTATTCTTCTGTTGTCTGAAAAAAGAACATGAAGGAAATTTTACAGCTCATTCAGTCAAACTGACATTTTCTGTAGTGCAATTTTGATTTAAATGTATTTGTTTTCGTCTTTTTGAGTCCAGCTTACCTAAACCAGAAGTGCCTACCATAATAATTTAAAATGCATTAAGCTCATTAGGAAAGTGGTGGCTACATAACAAATATGGCATTGTGCTGTTTTTTTTTAAATCTGATATGCAAGTGAGTGCTGAGTGTCATGATAATTTAAAGCATCTCGTTCATTTAAACAAAGCCAAACCTGAAAACTTTAAGAATACTCAAAGATGTACAAATGTTTTTATTATTAATGTTTTATGTTGTTACTGTTTTATGTGTTTGTGTAGGAGCTTGAATACCACCAGGCAGTGTGTAGAAAAGCTCCTTCTGTTCACAGATCCTGCACCAAGTCACCTTGCTCTCGATCCTCCGGAACTAAACTCCAACACACAGCCAGAAAAGAGATACATTCTGGTAAGACAGCAACCAGTGACAGAGCGCACACACACACACACACACAAACTGGCATATACTGCATGGTGTACAGGGACTCTTCTATAAGGTAAATAGGTAAATTTAGCTCAAGGGGAACTAATTATTTTATTTATAGGGAATTTTGACAGAATATGTTTTTTACGGCTGATCAGTTGAATTGCTGTAACTATCAACTATGCAACAGATATTAATATCCAAAATATATAGAAAACACTATTTATTAGTGCGGTAACAAGATTGACAGTTTAAACATTAATTTGTAAGCACACAACACAAGACACTTTTCTTTAAATACAAACAAAACTTTACTGGACAAATATATGCAATTCCTTAGACCTTAAACGATTCCTTAAGCAATTCCCTAAACAAACCATACATTTTTTAATTTAACCCTAGCATTGACTTTTCAATAAGGCTATGAAACTTTATTAAATGCACCAGTTCAGCTGATTCTTCATTGATTCGCTGACGGTCTGGAACAATCTGGAGTGATGTCTTGGGAAGACAACCACGATGGGCATTGGCTGAAGGATAGATGATGAGTCTCATAGGCTGGTTAAGGTTTGATGCGGTCAAAGACAAAGTCGGATACAGCTTTGCGCCAACTTAAAAAATGAGACTTTCAATGGAAAAGAAAATAAACTACATAAAAGAAAGAAAGAAAAAAGGTGTGTGACAAGACTAGATGGCTTATCTCCTCATGATGGTAGAGAAACAGCAATCAAGCAAGACAAAAGCTCCCGAAAGCCAAAAAACAAGAAAAAATGTTTGTGTCATGTAGGGATGGGTGATAAAACGATATCATATTGAGATCATGATTAAAAAAAGATTGCGATGATAAGCTCTGGACATTTTTACTCTATATGGATTAATCTAACAGTCTATCACACATGAGAAATAAAGGCAACAGCAGCAATCAGTGCATGCCTCTAATAAGTCTGCATGTTCTGCATGCCTCTATGTGATTGAATGGCATGGTTTAGGAATTAGTTTTAGAAGGGTAGATGGAGTAATGTAATTTTACCACAGGGCGTCTGTAATATCAATGGCCAATTCGCACTGGATAAGAAATCTCAGTAAAACTATCAGAAATGGGAGGGGTAACTCGATTTACACACCCGCCATCACGTCCCTGTCGTCATGTGTGTGCCATATTGCATACTGTGCGTACTATGTACTACCAACTAGAATGAAATTGAATGATTATTCGAGCACTTTCATACTTGAAAAACTGCGGAAAACTATTTTAAACGCTAAATTATGGAATATTTATGTACATATTTACAGCTGGTCTATTTGCACAGGATTAGCATTACCTGAGGTAATTTTTCCGGACCTTTTTACAGAAGATAAAATTCTCCATAATCTTTACTGACATTAGCTGGGTTTCCATCCAAAGTTGTGAATTTAATTTATGTGCAAAACTGGAATATCGTAAAAAGCGCATGCTCTGGAATTTGATATACTCCTCTGAGGATTTCCAGCCAATTGCCACCAAACTCTGAGAACATGATTTCAAAACATTGGGGATGCTAAATTATGAAGGGATTTTTGATATCTCGAAACGGTTTGCCCATGGCGAGGCGATGAAGTTATGGCGAGAAATGAGAAAAAGAAAGTGTCTAATAACATCCACATACATTGTCTGATTTTGATCAAACTTCAGGGGGTTGTTCGTTGTATGATGCCGATCGCATAGATGTGACTATTAGGAGTCAAAGTTATAGCTCCACCAACTGGCAGCAGGAAAGGAAGTGTGTCATTTTCAAAATACTTTGAATTCAGCATCTTATTTTTACTCGATTTGCTTCAGACTTCATCAGAATAATGTCAAAACACAGCCGATGTAAAACTGTTGAGGGAATATTAATATCTAAAATACTGTTGCCATGGCAACATTTCAAACTTGAATATTCTTTTCTGGTGATTTAGAAGCAGATAACATGCTTAGAATTTCATGAAACTCAACACACAAATCAGTATTAATGACAGACAGACACTGGCAAAAGCTCATAAAAGGGCGTGGAGGAGGCACTCTATAGCGCCACCTTTTGACAAAAGTTGGGGGGTTAGTTTTAGCTACAGACACAAAACTCGGTACAGACATTGTTCTCATCAAGACGGACAACTTTCTAATTTACAGTCATCAGCTACGACAGGAAGTCAGCTATTTTGCTTTGAATGTGGAATTTTGGAAAAATCAGGCAGTGGAATTTTAGATACTCCGTCCAGGAGAAACAAGCAATTCACACCAAACTTCGTCTACATGATGCCAATATACTGAAGATACTAAATTGTGAACGGATATTGGATATCTTGAACGGTGTTGCAGTGGCGATTTATTAAAGTAACAGTAAAAAAGATAGCAGTAATTTTCTTATATCTTTAACCAAGTCATTCGAGAACAAGTCATTCTGAGGAAATATGGTTAGTTTCATGACTTTACAAAGCTCTATGGATAAAAGAAAAAAAAAAAACTATCAGACATAAAAAGATCTAACGATACATAAACGTGGACTTATATATTTTTGTGCTGCAAATAATAATTTGACACTCATTTGATACCAACCTAAGACATCCTGTGACATGACATTCATCTGAATTTACATCATCTCATGAATGTAACAGTAAAACAGTTCAGCTCACAGATGAAGACTAAGCTGTAATACAGGCCAAAATATTTCACGAATATTATAGATCAATAAAATAGTTAAAAAATGCTTATAAACAATTAAAGGTTTTGATAACACTTTAAAATAAGGTCTCATTTGTTAACATTAGTAAATGCATTAACTAACAATGAACAATATATTTTCACAGCATTTATTAATGTTTGTTGATGTTAGTTAATCAAAATGTTCATGTTAATTCACAGTGCATTAAAGGGATAGTTCACCCAAAAAAGAAAATTTGATGTTTATCTGCTTACCCCCAGGGCATCCAAAATGTAGGTGACTTTGTTTCTTCAGTAGAACACAAACGAAGATTTTTAACTTAAACCGTTGCAGTCTTTCAGTCATATAATGTCAGTCAATGAGTCCCAGAGCTTTGAGAGTTAAAAAAAACAAACATACCCAGACAAAACCAAATTAAACCCTGCGGCTTGTGACGATACATTGAGGTCTTAAGACACAAAACGATCGGTCTGTGCAAGAAACTGAACAGTATTTATATCATTTTTTACCTCTGATACACCGCAATGTCCAACTGTCCTGAGTGCATTCACAACATCACAAACTCATGGCAAAAAGTTATCAAAAGAATTTCGATTGGTGATTCAGGTTCGCAACAGAATGCTAAAACGTTTGAAGTAGCAGTTGCCTTTTACTAAAATGGTTATATCTCTTGATTGCAATGAGATATTTTCACCAAACATGGTTACACATGTAAAAAAAAAAACTATCAGACATAAAAAGATCTAACGATACATAAACGTGGACTTATATATTTTTGTGCTGCAAATAATAATTTGACACTCATTTGATACCAACCTAAGACATCCTGTGACATGACATTCATCTGAATTTACATCATCTCATGAATGTAACAGTAAAACAGTTCAGCTCACAGATGAAGACTAAGCTGTAATACAGGCCAAAATATTTCACGAATATTATAGATCAATAAAATAGTTAAAAAATGCTTATAAACAATTAAAGGTTTTGATAACACTTTAAAATAAGGTCTCATTTGTTAACATTAGTAAATGCATTAACTAACAATGAACAATATATTTTCACAGCATTTATTAATGTTTGTTGATGTTAGTTAATCAAAATGTTCATGTTAATTCACAGTGCATTAAAGGGATAGTTCACCCAAAAAAGAAAATTTGATGTTTATCTGCTTACCCCCAGGGCATCCAAAATGTAGGTGACTTTGTTTCTTCAGTAGAACACAAACGAAGATTTTTAACTTAAACCGTTGCAGTCTTTCAGTCATATAATGTCAGTCAATGAGTCCCAGAGCTTTGAGAGTTAAAAAAAACAAACATACCCAGACAAAACCAAATTAAACCCTGCGGCTTGTGACGATACATTGAGGTCTTAAGACACAAAACGATCGGTCTGTGCAAGAAACTGAACAGTATTTATATCATTTTTTACCTCTGATACACCGCAATGTCCAACTGTCCTGAGTGCATTCACAACATCACAAACTCATGGCAAAAAGTTATCAAAAGAATTTCGATTGGTGATTCAGGTTCGCAACAGAATGCTAAAACGTTTGAAGTAGCAGTTGCCTTTTACTAAAATGGTTATATCTCTTGATTGCAATGAGATATTTTCACCAAACATGGTTACACATGTGTAGAAGCTCAGTCCGAGGTCACAGTAACAAATTTAGCTTTTGGCCACTTGGTGGCACTGTAATAGGAAAAAAAACATGAAAACCACTACATCTACACAACAGTTAGTCTGATTGACTTGAAAATTGGCATGCACTGTCCTTGTCCAAGTTGCCATGATAGGTAAAGCGATTGTCCACTTGGTGGCGCTATAACAGAAAAAAACATGAAAATGGCTATAACTACGCAATCGTTAGTCCGATTGACTTGAACATTGGCGTGCAGTGTCTTGGTCGAAGGTGCCATGAATGTATATGAGCCATGAATGTCTCTCAAAAATCATGGCTGCCATTGGCCTATGAAATTTGAGAACCTGTTAGACCAGGTTAACAGAGGCCGATCAAAACGAAACATGGTGGGCCTGTTTGACTTGCCTCTAGCAGTCTGTGTGAAGTATAAAAGAAATCAGTCACCGGGTGGCGCTACGTATCACACATAAACAATATTCATAGCATATGTTGAATCTCCTCATTCTCTATAACTTTGCCTTAAGGTCCTAGGTATTTCACTAAACTTCAAAACCACTGCATTACAATTCTCTAGATTTTTTAGGTCAATAATTATCAAAAACTGTTGAACTTTACCATTTGGATAGCCATAACGGGATCATTAAGAAAATGGCCATCTCCAAATGTACTCAAAAGCCTATAAATCTTAAATGCTTTCATATCAGCCTAGACCCTAACACCATAGATGGCATAAAGGTCTTAATACGCTTGAACCCCGATAAATGCTGCTTGCAGCTTTAATTTTATAATGTTCTCTGAGGTTCACTTATAATGTTAGTGTGATTTTACATTAAAAACACATATTTAGAAGTAATAGGCTATTTTCTATCCTGTTTTTGAGCCTCTCTGCAGAACAGTCTGATTTTATAGGCAGGGGGCATTCACAACTCGCAAGTAAACGTGCACTGCTGTGATTGGCTAACAGTTTCGCTTATTACATTAAGATGAAACCATAGCAGATAGCCGGGAGGGTGAGAGTGAGCGTAGGTTACGTCGAAAAAGTGACATGTGGAGGGGTATGTGTTGTGTCAGGGCACATCTAATTCTTCCACGAAGTTACCTAGTGGTCCTGGGGGTCGATAAACAACTATAAAATGGATTTTAAGAGGGTGGGTAACAGTGGTTGAATGTGATTCAAAGGAGCTGTTGATACTCAGAGATGGTAAAGGATTAAATTTCCAATCATTAGAGATAAGCAGACCAGTACCTCCACCTCTTCCAGTCAAACGGGGGGGGTGGGAAAAAGAGAAATTATTGGAGAGTGCTGCAGGTGTAGCATTGTCCTCTGGTATGATCCAGGTCTCTGTCAGAGCCATGAGGTTTAGTCTTGAATGACTAGTAATAGAAGTAATAAAAATCTGCTTTGTTTACAGCAGACTGGCAATTCCAGAGACCAATAGAAAAAGAAAGTAGTGTATTAGTAGACATAGGCAAAGTGCACAGGTTGTTAGGATTGTGCTGCCTACATTGTGGGATGCATGGTTTGCGAGTGGTAGTGATAGTAGGGATCTGGAAACACATAGTAAGAATATTACTTATTAATTATATTATATACTATTCACAAAGAAATGCATGTTGACCACATCCAACACTACAAGGATGCCTTGTCTAAAGTTAAATTAGACTTTTATTCCAAATTAATTTGGGCTAGTGGTCATAAATATTTGATGACCATCTGACTCTCTGCCAGCAAATATGTAGGCCTATTCCACCATTCTTTGCCAGACTTTTATTATCGGTTTTGAGTCTAAAATTGAAAATATCCACCAGCAGTTACTTTTCTTGTGCCTTCACACTCTGTCTTTTCTACTTTCACTCTACCGACTGCTGAAGATATATTTTGTCTTATCCAGAAATACAAATCTATCACTTGTCAGCTCAACCCTCTTTCAATTCACTTAAGTCAAAACTGTTTACCATCTTTGTCCTCTTTAATTACCGAAATTGTACACATAATATACTTCTTGACAGGTTAGCTTTCGTTGGGATTACTGTCTTGGTTTAAAGCCTCTTTAGTTGTACTCAGTTAATCCAACTTAAACAATTCCAACCAAAATTATCTAAAGTTAACAGTGGTGTTCCTCAGGGTTCTGTTTTGGGCTATCTTTTATTCATTATCTATTTACTTCCTCTCAGTCATATTTTTAGTAAATCTGGTATCCATTTTCATTGCTACACTAAAGACAACCAGCTGTCTTCCAAGCCCTTGAGTTCCTTCCCTCCACCTTCTTTGTCGAGCTGTTTAGCTGAAATTAAAGACTGGCTTTCAGCTAATTTCTTAAACTTAGTTGTAAAACTGACGTCCTCCTTGCAGGATTAAAATATATTCTGCAAAAATCTGATTATCTTTCTGTAGCTATTAATAAAAAAAATTAAATCGGTTAAGAGTCTGGGTGTCATCCACGATAACACCCTATCCTTTGAAGCTCATGTTAATATCACTCATACTGCATAGCCTACTTTCATTGAAGTAATATCAATCATCACTGTCCCTCCCTCAAAATGAGTAGCACTGCAGTTCTTCCATGCACTGGTTGCTACATGTATTGATTACTGCAGTGCTCTCCTATCTGGTCTCCATTCTAAACATCTTTATAAAATTCAGTTGTTTAAGAACTCTGCAGCTTGTATTCTTTCTAGAACTCCTTCCATCAAGCATATTTCTCCAGTTCTTTAGCGATTATACTGGCTTTCTGTATTGTAAATGTATCGATTGTAAATTTCCGCTTCTTACGTTCAAGGCTTTTAAAAATCTCACTCCTCCATACCTTAAAGGATTAGTTCACTTCCAGAATAAACATTTCCTGATAATTTACTCACCCCCATGTCATCTGAGATGTTCATGTCTTTCTATCTTCAGTCGCAAAGAAATTAAGGCCTCCATACCTTAAAGGATTAGTTCACTTCCAGAATAAACATTTCCTGATAATTTACTCACCCCCATGTCATCTGAGATGTTCATGTCTTTCTATCTTCAGTCGCAAAGAAATTAAGGTTTTTGAGGAAAACGTTCCAGGATTTTTCTCCGTATAATGGACTTCAATGGGAACCAACGGTCTGAAGGTCCAAATTGCAGTTTCAGTGCAGCTTCAAAGGGCTCTACGTGATCCCAGCCAAGGAATAAAGGTCTTATCAAGCGAAACGATCAGTCATTTTCTAAAAAAAAATAAATAAACCTTTATATACTTTTTAACCACAAATGCTAGTCGTGCACTAGCTCAACTTCATGCATTACGTAATTATGTTGGAAAGGTCACGCGTGACGTAGGCGGAAGCACCGACCCAACGTTTACAAAGCGAACGGGCAAAGAAAGTCAAATGCCCTTTACAAAAAAAGGTAAAACAACGATGTCGGTCGATTTTGAAGTTGGAGGAGAAAATGAGATTGAGTGTTTCGCCCTACCCTACCTTTCTGAACCCCGGAGTACACAGATGAAGAGCTTACCGCACTTGACCTTTCCAACGGGATTACTTAATACGTAAATGCATGCGCAAGCAGAGCTATAGCAAGACGAGCATTTGTGGTTAAAAAGTATATAAATGTTTATTTATTTAAGAAAATGACTGATGGTTTGGCTAGATAAGACCCTTATTCCTCAGTTGGGATCGTGTAAAGCCCTTTGAAGCTGCACTGAAACTGCAATTATTATAACCGTTTGGTAACTGTTGAAGTCCACTATATGGACAAAAATCCTGGGATGTTTTCTTCAAAAACCTTAATTTCTTTTCAACTGAAGAAAGAAAGACATGAACATCTTGGATGACATGGGGGTGAGTAAATTATCATGAAATTTTAACTTAAAGGTCCCATATTGTCAAAACTGAAATGTCCTGGCTTTTTTTCACGATTACTGAGGTCTAGGGGCTATTTAACTACCATATAAGTTTCAAAACAGTCAGTCCACAGTAAAATTCACACAGCCTGCTTAAAGTTCTAGCTATTTTTCACAAACCGTTGTGACTTCCGTAAAATGTTGACGTCAGAACTACACAGTCACCGCCTTCAGTCACCACCCCGAGCACCGCACACCGTCCCACTCTCATTTTGCCAAACCCCCAGACAACATGGCATCCATGCTTTTGCTGAGCAAGGACAACACGGAAACATGTCGAAAAGGTTAACTTTAACCACGAAACCAGATCGGCCGACCTGTAACGTTACACTCTCACTCAAAGGATGGACGATCTGACAGGATTGTAACTATGAGGTGGATCACATCTAACGAGTAAAGACAAACTCATTGTGTCTATCTAGTCATGATGAAGATGCACTGTATATATATTTCAATTTCAGCAGGCAACTATTTTTACAGCTACATTATTGTTCCAGCCACAATTAATCACAACAATGTATATACAATTACAAATGATAATATATAAATCGTCAGTTTGTTGTTTTACACACATGCACACAGACATTAGTTCATACACAACATAGTCGTGAGATGCAAGAAACAGACATATGGCAAGAAATCTGTAGACGCGCCCATAACAACAAAAGACAATACTTTATTGAACCTTTTCTGATAAGAAGTGTGCGCTGCAAACGAGAGCATTTTTGACGATCGTTTCTGTCCAGTCTGCTCATTTTATCGCGTTTAACCACAGCTGTCGTCGTTTTTTTGTCTGGCAGTGGCAGCAGATATGCGATCAAATTTCTAATTTGAGGCTGTATTACGTCGATTCTGGCACCCAACATCACAACAAGATGATATTTTAAGCTCCTCGTGTAGCCGCATCTGCGCTGGTTTGAATGGGCTGCTTCCAGCTAGCGCTGTGACGTCGGCTGACCCTAGTTAGCTGTGGTTGGCCTGGCCGTGCGTCACTCAGAAAACAACTGGCCAATCAGAAGAGAGGCTCATGAATATTAATTAGACAGACCGAAATCGACCTGTTCTCAGCAGAGCTCCTAAGAAAGGAGCTGTAAAAATATATTGAGATGGTTTTTGGTACTTATACCGCAAATATATATTCTTAAGGACATCAAAACCTCAAATAAAACTCCAGAAAGGTGTACAATATGGGACCTTTAAAAAATTTAAATAATCCTTTAATGATCTTCTTCACATCTACTCCCCTTCATGCTCTATCAGATCTTCACTCTCAATTATTATTATTTTTTTTTTGTCTTAACATGTATTTTCTTCACCACCATGGGAGCTAGAACTTTTAGTTATGCTGCCACTCATTTATGGAACTCCCTCCCTCTTGATATTCGCAGTAGTGATCCATACTCTCCATACAATAGTCGTCATACTTTTAAATCTCGCCTCAAGACTCAGCTTTTTAAACAGGACTTTTTGTGACCTGATTTTTATTGAGCCTGTATTTTTAATGCACTTGCAACCTACGTGTGATGTTGTACTCTGTGGTGATGTCTTGTTTATTGTTACTTACTTTTATATTATTTTGCTTGTATGACAACCTTGAGTGTCCTGAAAGGCACCTATGAATAAAATATATTATTTATTATTACTTCGCCTGAAAGGGATGGGAGATGGCAGTGCAGGGGTAAGCTAAGCTAACAGGTGAAGGTGAACACAGGGCTTAAAGTTTTCCGGCACCGTGTCGGATCTCCGGCGTGAGTCGTTTGGCTGCAGGAAAAAAAAAAAAAGATAGTCCTACATTTAAAAAAAACTTGTTGATATCACGTTCGAGTTCATGAGTTCGCCTACCAATGGTATGAGAGGAATACAGCTTTCACTTTCAACCAAACTAACATTACTAGTCAATCATAAGTAGAATGGGACGAGTCTTGGGAAAAAGTGTGGTTGAGATCCAGCTGCAACCGAGTCCTACTAAGCATAGATGCCGGAGCAGAGACATAGTCGGTAGGATGGAAAGTAAGATTAAGAAGCCTGGGAAAGACGTCCTAATTGATAAAGGACTTAAAAATAAATGGCGCTGGGCGTGGATAGAATAAATAGGCAGAAATGAAGAGAACCAGCTACTTCTGCACGTTGTGCTCGAGAAAGCTACGGTAAAAAAGTGCTACCACGTCACGAATTAGACCCCGAATTTGACTCGTCACGAAAGTTTATCATATGCATGTGTTTTTAAGTTTTGCCAATTTAAGCATTCAAAAGATTTTCAACCGTTCAAGTGTAAGAAATCACGAAAGAGAACTAAGTTCGGTCCTTGAGCGCTGTTTTATGTGCGCGCACAGTGAGCCGCGTCTCTGACAGCACACCATTACAGAGACGAGTTCACTTTTCTTTTCGTGCTTAAACTCCCAAATACACACAAAATTAAGTCAAAATGGCAATTTTGGCGAGTGTCCTCATTTGGTCTGAAAGTGAGAGCAGCTTGCTGTCTGTGTTATTAATATTAAAGAACAAAAGAAAAATCACTGCTCAAATTTGCTCTTGACTGAATTGGCTGAATCTTTAGTAAGGATTAATCTATAAATATGTGGTAAAACGAGATAAATACTGCTCAGCATAAACGCAAAATTAACAGTCTCACGCAGGCGCAACATGCAGCGTAGGTTTCGTTTTTTGTGAAAACATGAATGAAAGCAGAGTGCTGAAAGAAATTAAATGAAAGAATGTATGAATTAATTAATTCTATGAATGCATAAGGGAGAACTGACTGTTTCTATGATATTTGCTTTTAATTTTCCCTGTTGCGACTGCTTTATTTACAGTGGTTACCGAGGAAACCGCTCTATTTCTGCTGTTCCTTTGGCGACACCTGCTGTCAGACAGTGGAGTTACATTTCATTCAGCCCGTCTGCCTTTTTTGTTCAGACCAATGCGAAAATCGGCTCAATTTTTTGTTGTAAATCTTAACCTGTAGATGTAAAACAAGCTCATGTGCATTCTAAAAATCTCAACTCTAAAATGTCTATAATTTATGATTTTGATCCTTCTCTTAAAATGAGTTAAAGACTGAAATGTGAGGTTAATCATTTCATATTTTTTATTTATTTATTTATTTACTTACTTTTGGTCAAATCTAGTAGATAACGTGTTATGTTGTAAGTCACCAAACCAAGATTTTTTGATTGTTTATAATCCGGCCATCATTTTTAATATTAGTATTTTAATGTTTATGCAAACAAAACGTGTATAGTGCTGCTAATTTTATTTATTGTTTGTTGGTTTTTGACATTATACAGTATTTTTCCTTAAATTATGTTAATAATAATAATTTCCTGAAAATATTATGTTCTTTATGTGTAGTCTTAATTTTGATAATCCACTGAATATTTAAATAGTACTAAAACTATAACCCCCCCCCTTGCTTCATATGATTTTTACATTTTACCTAGTGAAAGTGAAGGACAACAATCTTCTTCCCATTCTGCTGGAGGAGTTTCCGCGGGTGCAGCTCTCTCCTCACACTTTGTCCCGTATGTGGAAACAGCAGCTCCGACAGATTGACCAGCTCAGCTCTTCCCAAAACCAGAACAGACAGACACAGTCCAAACTTTTAAAACAAGTGAGAGATCTAACACACACACACAGAAACACACCGATTTTATGTAAACCATTTACATTTGCAGTAGTATTATCAGCATAATGTCAGCATGACAATTAAATAACTTTCTCTATAATGTAAAAATTAAAAATGGCTAAATGTAAGAAAAAAATCTAGATAATATATTACATTATGCCTTACATTGGCATAATGTGGTGGCAAAAAAAAGGTTTTATTCACTGAAAATATTGCCTTCTGCTCTTAACACTTTTTGATACGTATGTTCATACTTATAGTGACATGCTGTTGTAGTAAGCAATATATACTGTATAGTCACATGTAATAATATGCAATAAACCTAGTCATGTGTTAACAGATTTTAGTTACTAACTGATATGTCTCAGCTGACTACTGATCAGTGTGCACAAGTTCATTGTGTTTCAGCACTGAATGGGTTCACTTTTTTGTATTTGTAGCTAGAAGAAGCTCAGAAAAGACATGACATGCTGGTGCAGATAATCCACAAAGAAAAGGAACACAACCGTCGCCTGGTAAGAGCATACTCATAATAAAGACGCAAAGACTAAATCACACAAAATTAAAAGCCTTTGAGCTCAGCAACTCAGAATCTTATGTCTGTATATGTTTCAGAGAGAGTTCAGGGAGAGGATCCAACAGCAGAAGTCAGCTCAAAATAAGCTTAGAGAACAGAGGCAACAGGTTGCTCGTGCTAAAAAATATTACAGCGTCTATCATGTTCAGCTACGTGCCAGACTGATGCAAGCAAAGACACAAGAAGAGCGAGTAAGTGCCAAATCCACAACCGCTATTATAGGTGCTTGCTAAATTGTTTTAAAACCATAACCCTTAGCATTAAACGCCTATGGCCTGCAGGCCAAGTAACTGAAATCTAATGCAGTGGCAGAATTGCCCTCACACAGATGCTGTTACTTATATATCCACTAGAGTTCCTCTTGTTGGTATCGTTAAAGGGCACTAGAGGAGGATATTCCTCGCGCCATGTCATATCTTCAAAAGTCTCATTGTTTTCTATATTTGGAGTATACAAAGACTAGGTAATTATTTGATATGTTGTCACTCTGCGGCAGAAATTCAACATCAATTTCCATTCCGATAAAATTAAATCTAGAATATTATTAGTACAATGAATGGGTCCTTAAGCATGTTGTCTAACCCCAGCAGTTCAGGATGTGTAAAAATGCCGGTCCTAATGCATCTTTTCATTATCTATGTGGATGTTAAAATTGCCAACAATTGACGTTATCTGCAAACAGTATTAATTTGGATATAAAATTAGCAAATTCATAATGTCTCTGTGATGCCCTGGTGACCTGTATACAGTAGCCAGTAAAAAAAAGTGTGATCTTAGTTGTACTCTGAAAAAGTGTCTTTCAAAGAAATGTATATATTTAAGGGTATAGGCCTATATACAATGCTTTATGAAAGTATTCATACCCCTTCATTTTTTTCACGTTTTATGTTGCTGCCTTATATTAAACTACTTTTTTCCACATCAGTCTACACTTTGTCACCATAATGACAGCAAAAAACAGGTTTGTAACAACTTCTCAAATTTATTAAAAATAAAAAACAAATTATTTTTATTGCATAAGTATTCATTTTCTGGGACACTTGAAATTTAGCTCAGGAGCATTCATATATCTTGTAGATGTCACTGCACTTCAAGTGGAGTTAACCTGTGGCAAATAGAAAAAAACAAGTCCTGAGGTCAAAAGAACTGCCTGTAGAGCTCAGAGACAGGATTGTGTCAAGAGACAGATCTGGGGATGAGTTTAGAAAAAATTCTGCCGCATTAAAGGTTCACAGAAGCATGCAGCCTCCATTATCCTTAATGGAAGAAGTCTGGAACAACCAGGACTGAGGGACTCGTCAGAGTAAAATGAAAGCTCAATGCAGCAAAATATAGAGACAGCCATAATGAAAACCTCCAGAGCATTCAGAACCTGAACTGGGCAGAACTTTCACCTTCCAACAGGACAATGACCCTATGCACACACTAAGACAATGCAAGAGTCACTTATGGACAACTCTGTGAATGTCCTTGAGTGGCACAGACAGAGCCTGGGCTTAAACCCGATCAAACACTTGCAAAGTTATCACAAATCTGCTTTTTGCTTTGTCATTATGGTGTGTAGAGTGTAGATTGATGAAAAATGGAGTAGGAATACTTTTGCAAGGCACTGATCTATCTATATAGATAGATAGATAGATAGATAGATAAGACTGGCAAGAGTGGATTCTAAATCTTCAATATTTATCTTGCTGGATCTGTCCGCTGCTTTTGACATGGTTAACCACCAGATCCTCCTGTCAACCCTATTGGCAAAGGGCATCTCAGGAACCGCACTCCAGTGGTTTGAGTCTTACCTCTCAGATAGGTCCTTCAAGGTATCTTGGAGAGGTGAGGTGTCCAAGTCGCAACATCTAACTACTGGGGTGCCTTAGGGCTCAGTTCTTTGACCACTTCTCTTCTCTGTCTACATGGCATCACTAGGTTCTGTCATTCAGAAACATGGCTTTTCATATCACTGCTATGCTGATGACACTCAACTCTCCCTCTCATTCCATCCTGATGATCCGACGATAGCTGCTCGCATCTGTTAGCTTGTCTAACAGACATTTCTTGCTGGATGAAGGACCATCACCTTCATCTCAAACTTGCCAAGACAGAACTGCTTGTCGTTCCATCAAACCCATCGTTTCATCACAATTTTACCATCCAGTTAGGCACATCAACCATAACTCCTTCAAAAACAGCCAGAAACCTTGGAGTTATGACAGATGATCAGCTGACTTTCTCAGACCACATTGCTAAAAACTGTCCGGTCCTGCAGATTTGCTTTATTCAACATCAAGAAAATCAGGCCCTTTCTTTCGGAACATGCTTCACAACTCCTTGTTCAAGCTCTTGTTCTGTCCAGGCTGGACTATTGCAATGCTCTCTTGGCAGGTCTTCCAGCCACTTCTATCAAACCTCTACAACTAATCCAAAATGCCGCTGCAAGATTAATCTTTAACGAGCCGAAAAGAACGCATGTCACACCTCTGTTCATCAATTTGCACTGGCTACCAGTAGCTGCTCGCATTAAATTCAAGGCATTAATGTTTGCCTACAAAACCACCACTGGCTCTGCACCCCTTTACCTAAATTCATTACTTCAGACTTATGTGCCCTCTAGATGCTTACATTCTGCAAGTAAACGTCGCCTGCAGTTCTTTGGATGTTGTTGTGGGGTCTTTTGTGACCTCTTGGATGAGTCGTCGCTGTGCTCTTGGGGTAATTTTGGTTGGCCGGCCACTCCTGGGAAGGTTCTCCACTGTTCCATGTTTTTGCCATTTGTGAATAATGGCTCTCACTGTGGTTCGCTGGAGTCCCAAAGCTTTAAAAATGGAAATTTATAACCTTTTCCAGACTGATAGATCTCAATTACTTTCCTTCTCATTTGTTTCTGAATTTCTTTGGATCTCGGCATGATGTCTAGCTTTTGAGGATCTTTTGGTCTACTTCACTTTGTCAGGCAGGTCCTATTTAAGAGATTTCTTGATTGCGAACAGGTGTGGCAGTAATCAGGCCTGGGGGTGGCTAAAGAAATTGAACTCAGGGGTGATAAACCACAGTTTTAACAGGGGGGCAAACACTTCTTCACACAGGGCCATGTAGTTTGGGATTTTGTTTTCCCTTAATAATAAAAACCTTCATTTAAAAACTGCATGTTGTGTTCACTTGTGTTATCTTTGACTAATATTTAAATTTGTTTGATGATCTGAAACATTAAAGTGTGACAAACGTGCAAAACAAATAAGAAATCAGGAAGGGGGCCAACACTTTTTCACACCACTGTACATACATATATACACACACAGTGGAGATCAAAATTAGAGAACAATCTATAAATACTTGATTTGTCTGAAATTTTGTTCATTTTCATCGCTCAAAATATGAAGAAATATTAGCTGTAGGTATACCACTGTTATACTGTTTGACAAAATATCCAAGGCATTTCAACAAAAACCTTTATTGTTGAAAACAGTGTGATCAAAATTAGAGAACACTGAACATTAGAGAACCACTGTAGCACAAAAGGAGATTACAACTAAAATTATGGGGGGGTTACAGCGGTCAGAAATTAGTAGGAAGTGTAGAGGCCCTTGATTTGAATAACTTCAGCACATCTTTGGCTGCAGGACATCACGCTGGTGTGATCTTGGTCCACTCTTCTTCCAGTCTCTTCCGTAGTTCAGTGACTGTAGTGGGTTTCTTAGCCATAACTTTGTCACCAAGGATTTTCCAGAGATTTTCAATCGGGTTTAGATTAGGACTCTGGGCCGGCCATTTCATTATTTCAATGTTTTTAGCTTCGCAGTGTGACGGAAACATTGTCTTGCATGAAAGTCGCATGCTGAAGGAGGTTCTGATAAACATTTGCATCCTCCAAACCATAACTCTTCCTCCTCCACCTTTCACTGACTACTTTACGTACTTGAGCTTCAGTCTTTCCCCAGTTTGATGCCAAACAAAATGTTTCCCACCAAACCCAAATAAATTAAACTTGTTCTCATCACTAAAGTGAACTTTGGACCAGTTCTCCTCTCTCCACACAACATGCTCCTCAGCAAAGGCAACCCTTTACATATGCGACTAAATCTTCAATCTGGGCTACTAAATAATGTCTATCGTTAGCCATTGGCTAATAAATTCTTAGATTTTACTTACCAGTGTGTGTTAGAGGCTAATTACAAGTTAGCATAGATATATTTTCACTCGCTGAACACTCAGACTAAGCACTTGAGAGTTTTGCTCTCCATCAAGCGTTCTGTGCTATAATTCAATTCAGCTCAATGGATGCGCAGTGTTACCTGTATTTGATGTAAAGTACAATAAACTCTAGTGTGAAGGCGCACGACTCGCCGTCGCTTTGCTGAGAGCGCTGTGTTTCTCACACATGCAAAGAGAGAGCGAGAGTCTTACATATCACGCTGAATCGACGTGCTACATGTAAACGGTATTCTTTGTTGTATTTTCCTGTAAAAATAATGGAGTTCATTTGGAATTATTCAGCTTTTATGAACAAGCAGAAGATAATGCGGTTTTTCCAGTAGTAGGCGGAACTAATGCGCAAACGGCAATCTAATTGGCTGGCTCTCATCTATTACCGTCCCTGTTTTGATTTCAGCAAATCAGCTTGATTATATTGCCAAGGTGTGCATAGAGGGTTGAAAGGTGAGCCTAGCCTTTTGATTCTTTCTACTGTTGAGAGGCTTGGTCACTGCAGAGTGGGCTTTCAGTCTGACTTCTCTTAAACATGCCGAGACAGATCCTTACCCTGTTCAGTGCTGAACTGGCAAGCTATTCCAGCTGCAGTGTTGAACTGATTCCCTATTGAGAGTCCTCTGCATTATCCTGTCTTCTCATGCTTGTCTCTTACGTGGGGGACCAGCCTTTTTGGGGGACTTGAATGAATTAGTGTCATTGTAAACCTGCAATATTCGAGGAATCACAGATTTGAAATGACCAACTTCTCTTGCAGTGGCTGAAAGAATCATCTCTTTGGCCTTCATCTAGACAACCTCCTGTCGCAGAGTTTCAGTCACCTTAGAGCGGCCCGCCATCTTGCAATCTCAGTGAAAATTAGAGGAATGCTGCCAGTTAAATAGTGTTTGTCATATAATTAAGGAAATTAGCACCTGCTGCCAGATCTCTGAACACCAATAACTTGAAGTTATCTTTAAGTGTTCCCTAATTTTGTTATTTTTAAAATAACTCGTTTAAGTTTTTTTATACTGTGCTTCATAATACAATTAATTTATGAAATATGATTAAAACACTGCCCTTCTACTCCTGTTAGAATAACTTTAAATGGGACTAAGCAGTGACCTTGAAATTTAGGAAATTATTGGTTGTTCTCTAATTTTGATCTCCACTGTGTGTGTGTGTATATATATATATATATATATTAGTATTTGAACCCTTTCCAACAATGACTGTATGATTTTGAGATCCATCTTTCACACTGAGGACAACTGAGGGACTCAGACGCAACTATTACAAAAGGTTCAAATGGTCACTGATGTTCCAGAAGGAAAAATGATGAGGAATAGGTGTTGACTTGGCCTCCAAATTCCCCAGATCTCAGTCCAATCGACCATCTGTGGTATGTGCTGAACGAACAAGTCCGATCCATGGAGGCCCCACCTCGCAACTTACAGGACTGCTGCAAACATCTTGGTGCCAGATACCACAGCACACCTTCAGGGGTCTAGTGGAGTCCATGCCTCGACGGGTCAGGGCTGTTTTGGCAGCAAAAGGGGGACCAACACAATATTAGGAAGGTG